>NC_044985.1:81174719-81380513 GCF_008728515.1 Papio anubis
GTTGTTGTTGTTATGGGGTTTTAAAAAGTAGTTTTGATCTGGTTGGTTAAATCTGTAGATGCAAAGTGCTGACTGTATATGTGTACAATGGAATATTATTCAGCCATAAAAAGGAATGAAGTCTTAAAGGGAGAAACATACAGTACAGCATTTTGTATATATTTAAAACATTAAAGGCTAAAAAGTTTTGAATTTTAAAAAAAGGAATGAAGTATTGATTCATGCTACGCCAGGGATAAGCCTTGAAAACGTAATAGAAGCCAGACACAAAATACCACTTATTATATTATTTCATTTTAATGAAATATCCAGAATAGGCAAATCCTGTGAAACAGAAACTAGATTAGTTTTTGCTTAGGGCTGGGGGAAGGAGAGAATGGGAAGTGACTGCTAATTTGTTCAAGGTTTCTGGGATGCTGAAATGTTCTGAAATTTAATGGTAATGGTTGCACAATTTCGTGAATATACTAGAAACTACTGAATTTTTACGAGCAAATTTTAGTTGTATCAATTATATCTTAAAAGTCAAAAAGTAGCCCATTAATTTTATATCAATTACCTTCTGAAATGGTAATATTTTGGATATAGTGGGTCAAACTACAATATTAAAATTAATTTCACCTCTTTCACGTTACCTTTTTAATGTATCTCTTAGAAAGTTAATTAATTTTTTGAGATGGAACCTTACCCTGTTATCCAGGCTGGAATGCAGTGGCCTGATCTTGGCTTACTTCAACCTTGACCTCCCGTGCTCAAGCAATCCTCCTGTCTCAGCCTTCTTGGTAGCTGGGACTACAGTCATGTGCCACCATGTCTGGCTAATTTTTCAAATTTTTTGTAGAGATAGGGGCAACTTCCTGTGTTGCCTGTGCTGGTCTTGAACTCCTGGACTCAGTGATCTTCCCACTTTGGCCTCCTGAAGTGCTGGAATTACAGGCGTGAGCCACCACGTTGGGCCTAGAAAATTTAAATATATGGCTTGCATTATACAGTTGACCCTTGAACAACTCTGGAATTGGGATGCCAACCCTCTGTGCAGTTGAATATCTTGAGTATAACTTTTGACTCCCCCAAAACTTAATTACCAATAGCCTACTGTTGATTGGAAGCCTTACCGATAATAGTTAATTAACACACATTTTGTACGTCTGAAGTAAACTAGAGAAAAGAAAGTGTTATTCAGAAAATCATGGGAGGATCGCTTGAGGCCAGGAGTTCGGCCTGGTCAACATAGTGAGACCTTCTTTCTTTCTTTCTTTCTTTTTTTTTTTTTTTTAAGAAAAATCATAAGGAAGAGAAAGTATATTTGCTGTTCATTAAGTGGATCATTATAAAGGTCTTCCTTGTTGTGTTCATGTCGTTGAGTAGGCTGAGGAGAAAGAGAAGTGGGGTTGGTCTTGCCGTCTCTGGGAAAATGTGAGCATAAGTAGATTTATGCAGTTCAAACCTGTGTTGTTCAAGGAAGGGTCTGCTGTATTCCTCTTGATGGTTCTGGTTTAAAGGTTGTAAAACTCCCATGGTGTACCCAAATGACAAATACGAGAAATACAGTGACTTGGGATATTTGCTTTTGACCAACTCATCTGTGGTCACGTATCTGGAGAAAGGTAGTTTTTTTCAATAAATATTGCTCGTGGTACTGTTTTTGGCAATGACTCCACTAATCAAAAATTCCTATGGATATATTGTTAGAAAAATACTTTTTTGTTAGATAATTTTTTAGTGCCATGGCACTAAGCCATATTTAGTAGTTATTAAACTGTATTTCTAAGTGACAGTTTCAGTCTGAAACTTGAAACATAATCTAATTACTGGGTAGAGTCATTGAGCTAGACTCATTGTTACTCCTTCCTTTAGTTGTTTTTTCCTTCTGGTTGACTCCCTGGTTTGTTGCTAGACTGCTTTCCCCTTGATGCTGCTCCCTGTCAGCCCTCAGGAGGACTGGAGGAGGACAATTACTTTGCAGTTTTGTTTTTCCTTTAATAAATTTACTGAGTTGCCATGAGACAGTGTTTCATTGTTTCTTTTTTTCAGTGTTTCTGATAAATGGAACAGAATCAAGTCAGATTTGTTAAACTATAAGGAAACTTTGATATTTCATGTTAAAATTCAAAGGTGATTTGGGAGAAAGTTCTTTAGAGGGCTGCTAGATTGATAATAGAGTACCAAGGACATAGTAAGGGATATTGTTTAGGATATAAGAAGGCATCCCTGGAGAGACCAGAAATAAATCAGGATTCTTCTTATCTGTAATTGTTGTTTTCTTGTAGGTATGATGTTGGGAATAAAAATGGGAGACTGGTTTATGTATCATCTAGAATTGTGATATGGTTCAAGGGGATAATAAACCTTACTTATTAATATGACATATTTTACAAGCATTCGGAAATTGTAAGGAACTTTTTTCTTATAACATGCTCATGTCTTTGGAATAAGGTATACCCATATAATGAATATATCTAACCTAAGAGAGAGAGCTCTTTGTTGATGCATTTCTATATTCTTTCTTTTGTAGTGTCCTGCTATAGACTATACTAGACACACACTTGATGGTGCTGCATGTCTTCTGAATAGCAATAAATATTTTCCCAGCAGGTAATGGAAACTTTTAAACATAATGTTAAACATTTTAGATTTAATTTATAAGATTAGTATTTTAAAAGTAACATTAGGTTGCTTGTTAATGCATTTTTGTATTTTTTTTTTAGCTATTATATTTTGGCTTGTTTATTCAAGTTTTGAAATTAGGACTGTAGTTAAACAGCAGGACTCGGCTGTCAAAGCTCAAGGCCAGTTCAATCTAAGGCTAGCACCTGTTCATGTGTGTCATTCGCAGAGCTCTCCCTCTCATACTTTAGCGTTGGGATATGTATATACTTGCTCACTTGAATCTCTATGATAGTTAGACTCGGCCTCCCTTTATGTAGTATGCCTAGAGAGCAGACTTTCCGGCCGGGCGCAGGCTCACGCGTGTAATCCCAGCGCTTTGGGAAGCTGAGGTGGGCAGATCACCTGAGATCGGGAGTTCGAGACCAGCCTGACCAACATGTAGAAACCCCTTCTCTACTAAAAATACAAAATGAGCCGGGCGTGGTGACGAGTGCCTATAATCCCAGCTATTTGGGAGGCTGACGCAGGAGAATCGCTTGAACCCAGGAGGCAGAGGTTGTGATGAGCCAAGATCGCGCCATTGCACTCCAGCCTGAGCAACAAGAGCGAAACTCTGTCTCAAAAAAAAAAAAAGAGAGCAGACTTTCCTAAGTTGAACTATTTGTTTTTGAAAAATTCCTTATCCTTGCTCATTGATTTTTAAGATCTGAGAAGTCGGATCTTAAATATATTATGTAATATATTATCGGTGAAGTTTGTGAATGCCTTTTATTTTATTAAGGTATTTGTTACCAGATGGATAGATTTGAAGATTTTTCCCCCCAAATATGATTAGCTTCAAAGAGCTCGTATAAAATATGTTAAGAAAAATACTGGTTTTTGGCCTTAATATTCTGTGTATACATATTTTTAAAAAGGATATCAGAAATATGCAATTTCAATTTTAAATAAACAATTTTAATTTTTCTCTCTCTCTTTTTTTTATATTTGAAATCTTGCTCACCCAGGCTGGAGTGCAGTGACGCAATCTCAGCTCACTGCAACCTCTGCCTCCCGGGTTCAAGCAATTCTTCTGCCTCAGCCTCACGGGTAGCTGGGATTACAGGTGTCTGCCACCATGCCTTGCTAATTTTTGTATTTTTTAGTAGAGATGGAGTTTCACCATGTTGGCTAGGCTGGTCTTGAACTCCTGACCTCAGGTGATCCACCTGCCTCAGCCTGTCAAAATGCTGGGATAACAGACGTGAGCCACCACACCCGACCTTAATTTCTTTAAAAAAAAAAAAAAAGAAAGAAAGAATAACCTAGTTCTGTAAAAGAAAACAATAATTCCTTTCAGGAGTTTTAATCGCCTCTAGTGGACAATGTATTAATGTTGGAAATAGATGTTTTAGTAAATTTTGAAATGTCAGGGACTTATTCTAACTGTGTTAAACTTTTACAAAGTTTCAAAACTATAATGCTGAATTTAACTTAGGCCCTGTGGTTAGGTAGAGAGAACACTGGCCCAGAAGTGAGGAGTAGAGGCTCCAGGCATTTACTCGCAGTGTGACCTCGGAGTAGTCACTTATTTTCCCTGCGTGTCAGTTTCTACACTTGTAAACTGAGAAAATTGGACTATATTGTTCCTAAGATTCCATCCAGTTCTAAGAATCTATGGTTTCTTTTCTACTTCTAGAGTTAGCATAAAGGAATCATCTGTAGCGAAACTAGGATCAGTATGCCGTAGGATTTACAGAATATTTTCACATGCTTATTTTCATCATCGGCAGATATTTGATGAATATGAAGTAAGTATATTTCACTAATTAATCTTGATACATTCTTATCAGAATGACCATAATATATATTGATGTTATTTCTAGTCTTTTGGTTTGGGATAGTGAATTAAAATAATATTTTTGTCTTCCTCTCTACAGAATGAAACATTTTTGTGTCATCGGTTTACTAAATTTGTGATGAAATACAATTTGATGTCCAAGGATAACCTGATTGTACCAATTTTAGAAGAGGAAGTACAGAATTCAGTTTCTGGGGAAAGTGAAGCATGAAGGGAATCATATGGAAAAATGTACTGATCATATAATTAACGTTAATTATGTACTGTATATATCATTTTAGACACATCAATCATGTATCCATATTATAGCTTCTTTGTTTAGTATAGGTTTTTGTATGCTGGGTTTGCCTTTTAAAATGGGAAATACTTTTTAAGTTATTCATAAGCTGTATATTCACCAGTGTGGCACTCATGGTTTTTAAATAAGATTAGTATTATCTGTTTATAATGCCTGTTAATAAAAGAATTTACAGTTTGGTAAAATTGCTGCTAAACAATCATTGGATCACAATCCTCATCAAACAAACCCATCTGTAAAAAAAATGATTGAGAGCTTGAGGTTTCACACAAGCCATTTACTGAAGAGGTAGAAATGTTTTCCATTGGTTTTACCTTGAGTTTAGATATCCTAAAAAATTCTATAGTACATAGTTTTGTCTTACCTGTTAACTTTCCCCAGTTGAGATAAAAGTGTTTTAAAATTCTGTTTCTAGTTTTTGATACGCATATATAATTATGTGTATATCTAAATACAAATGCAGATGAAGCATTAGTAATACTTAAATAATTTTACTGTGTAACATAAAGTATAACATACTTGGAAAGGATTTACCTTTCTGCAACAATGGACTGGTACCTACAGGATGATCATAATGATAAGGCACATAAATTATGTTCTCACTGGAAACCTGCCCTGTCCACCCCTTCTCATTTCCCTTAACCTTATCCTCAAAATACTTTAACTGAGAAGCTTTTCACCAGACTGAGTTAGTGGTGGCTTATACCTATTTATATTTGTATTAATTGCTTACAGATTATACCTCATATTAGCAATTACATTACACTACAAGAAAATGTATTTGCATAGGCTCTTGCTTATCTGTCTTTTGCAAAAATTATTCTACTTAGAAAACAGTCCTTAAAATAGTTTGACTCTTCCTGTTAGTAATATTAATCTTTCATTTAACCAGCTAGGCAGCATTAAATAGAATTGAAGAAATACTGTAGTATTTATTTTACACCCCCTCTCCCATGAAGTTTATGTTTGAATTACATGCACGTGTGAGATTATTTGCAATAATTCATAGGTTCCAAGGGTATTGATGAATAGTCATACAGTTTTTGGACTTTGTTATAATTCATTGTGATAAGAATAATTCAAATGCAGATTTAACAATCTTATAATCTATTGAATGCCATTTTTGATAAAGCACTGGAGGTCTTATTGCCAAACTGATTGTAATGAGGCACTAAGGGTGAAAACATTGTACATGTTGTGAAGAAAGTATTTAAATCCAACTTTTGAACAGATTTAACAAACATGAGGAACTTCTTTTTTATTTAAAAGGGTAATTTTGAAATGAAGATGAAAATGTATTCATCTTAATTGTTTTTTCAAATTTAAGGGAATAATTTATACCATCTTTTGAGACAAGAATGTACAGCAAAAATATGGGGAACAGTAGTATACTGAGAGTGTGTGTATATATCATGTATGCCTTTCCAAGCTTGCCAGTCTTTTTGGCTTTTAACAGTTCCCACCAGCCACAGTCATTACTGTTCCCCAACCCACAACCAGCTTTTAAGAAGTCTTATGTTCACAGTGAAAGGAATGTTGACTTTGAAATTATGGATTTATATTAATGACACTATAAACCAATGGTAATGGTAATTTTTAAACAAACTTGCTAAATATTGAGAGACTAAACTACTAAGTTAATAAATTATATATAGCAGTGTAGCTGTTCTCTCTAGATGGTGTCTCACAATGGATTTCTGTTGCTTGACTATTTTCCTAGTGAATATTTATACTAAGGTAGTGACTGAGATTTGGTGATCTGGCTGAGTATTTTGAAACACATTTTGAATAATATGGCTTAGTGTTAACGGGGAATTAAATATGATTTTTTTCTTACTCATTTCACCTTCCCTGTATTGTATGTTTGGAATTGATCATAAAACAGCTCCAAAAGAAAATAATCAGTTTGTAGTCTTGCTTTTGTATTCATGTTGATATCTTACTAGTATTCATTGCACTGTGAAGTTGATTCACTGTACTAGGTAAGACCTAAGTGAAACAGTTCCTGTTTTTCCTTAATACTGTTTTCAGAATTTTGAAAAGGTACTTATATATACATAAATACTACTAAAAAATTAATGAGCCTGGCAAACCAATGATTTATAAAAGTAAGTGTTCTAAGAAGAGGGGAAAAGGACAGTTCTGTGTGATAAGGAAGTTAGGTTCCACTTTTTGTTTGAATTATCCTATGTATATCCAAAGGTAAACTTAGGTTTTTATTTCCAAAAGATCATATAGTCAATTCATTCTTTTTTTTCTATCATATCTAGGAAAGTAGCTAACTTTTAATTATGTTCCCATAAGTAACACTTCTTTTGTGTATATACATTTCCTTTTCTCTTACTTGAGATGTCAAATTTGAATTTCTAGAACAGTTTCTTAGTTAAATTCTTGATGACTTAACAACTTTTACTATCAGAATACAATTAGAAATCCTTGGGCAGGCACAGTGGCTCAGGCCTGTAATCTCAGCACTTTGGGAGGCCAAGGTGGGCAGATCACCTGAGGTCAGGAGTTGGAGACCAGCCTGACCAACATGGAGAAACCCTGTCTCTATTAAAAATAGAAAAATTAGCCAGGCGCGGTGCTACTTGGGAGGCTGAGGCAGGAGAATCGCTTGAACCGGTGAGGTAGGGGTTGCGGTGAGCCAAGATCCCGTCATTGCACTCCAGCCTGGGTAACAAGCAAAACTCTGTCTCAAAAAGAAAAAAAAATCCTTGATTACATTGTTAGTAAGGACTGTGTTACGATTATAAATAATTTACTGGTTGATGTCAAATTCACTGTAATCATAGAACTTAGTTTTTTATTTGGGTACTTTGCCCTACTGTCTATATGATGACATCTTTTTGAGCAGCTAAATTTTAAATTGTATATACTTTATTTTGTGAATACTTCTTGAATGTGCTAAAGATATTTGTGTGTAGTTCTTCCATGCCATGCAAATATTTTACTAAAAGTAGTGGATTTTTATTTCTTCAAGCATCTAATTGTTAACTAAACAGACAATACATATGGGCCGGGTGTAGTGGCTCACCTCTGTAATCCCAGCCCTTTGGAGGCTAAGGTGGGCAGATCACTTGAGGCCAGGAGTTCAAGACCAGCCTGGCCAACATGGTGAAACCCCATCTCTACTAAAAAAAAAAACAAAAATTAGCCAGGTGTAGTGATGCATGCCTGTAATCCCATCTACACGGGAGGCTGAGGCAGAATAATAGCTTGAACCTGGGAGGTGGAGGTTGCAGTGAGCCAAGATTACACCACTGCACTCCAGGCTGGGTGACAGAGTAAGACTCCGTCTCAAAACAAAACCAAAAAAAAAATGTATTTGTACAACATGCTTAGCAGTTTGAGATGATAACATTCAAATCTGTTTTCCTGAAAAAATATGCATTATTAGTGTAGAGTACACTATGAAACTGAAAAGCTACCAAGTGAATCCCCTAGAGGGTTTTAGGTTCATTGTGGAGCCTTACTCTTCATTTGTATGATTTTTCTGCTACTTTTTTTTTTTTTTGAGACGGAGTCTCGCTCTATCGTCCAGGCTGGAGTGCAGTGGCCGGATCTCAGCTCACTGCAAGCTCCGCCTCCCGGGTTTACGCCATTCTCCTGCCTCAGCCTCCCGAGTAGCTGGGACTACAGGCGCCCGCCACCTCGCCCGGCTAGTTTTTTGTATTTTTTTTTAGTGGAGACGGGGTTTCACCGGGTTAGCCAGGATGGTCTCAATCTCCTGACCTTGTGATCCGCCCGTCTCGGCCTCCCAAAGTGCTAGGATTACAGGCTTGAGCCACCGCGCCCGGCCTACTTTCTTTTTTTTAGACGGACTCTTGTTCTGTCACTCAGGCTGGGGTATAGTGGCGCAATCTCGGCTGACTGCAACCTCTGCCTCCCGGGTTCAAGCTATTCTCCTGCCTTAGCCTCCTGAGTAGCTGGGACTATAGGTGTGCATCACCACGCCCGGCTAATTTTTGTATTTTTAGTAGAGATGGGGTTTCATCATATTGGCCAGACTGGTCTTGAACTTCTGACCTCAAGTGATCAGCCTGGCTCAACCTCCCAAAGTAGTGAGATTACAGGGGTGAGCCACAGTACCTGGCCTACTTTTTTATAGTACACAAAGCTTCATATCAAGTGTGAGCGCCTAATGTAATTAAACAAAGAGAATACTAAATTTTTGTATTAACCTAAATTTGCAAATGATATAAACATTGGCCGGGTGCAGTGGCTTATGTCTGTAATCCCAGCACTTCTGGGAGGCCAAAGCCTGTGGATCACCTGAGGTCGGAGTTTGAGACCAGCCTGGCTAACAAAATGAGACTCTGTCTCTACTAAAAATACAAAAATTAGTTGGGTGTGGTGGCACGTACCTGTAAACCCAACTACCTGGGAGGCTGAGGTACAAGAATCGCTTGAACCTGGGAGGTGGAGGTTGCAGTGAGCCGAGATTGTGCCACTGCACTCCAGCCTGGGCAAGAGAGCAAGACTCCATCTCAAAAAAAAAAAAAAAAATTGACACCCTGAACTTAAATCCATGAAGTATGTCAATTAAGTTATAATGATTCTAGGATTAACTGTGACATCAATATTTAAAACTAACTTCATTTTTTCATAAGAAAGATACTATGTTGATCTGGATTTGTCTCATAAACCTTGTTAAAAGCAGTTTTTAATTCCATAGATAAATACACTATCTTTTTTTTATTTAATTTTTTGAGACGGAGTCTCATTTGTCACCCAGGCTGGAGTGCAATGGTGTGATCTCGGCTCACTGCAACCTCCTCCTCCCAAGTTCAAGTGATTATCCTGCCTCAGCCTTCCAAGTAGCTGGGACTACAGGCCTGCACTACCATACCACCACACCCGACTAAGTTTTATTTTATTTTATTTTTTTTATTTATTTTTTATTTATTTTTTGAGACGGAGTCTCGTTCTGTCGCCCAGGCTGGAGTGCAGTGGCCGGATCTCAGCTCACTGCAAGCTCCGCCTCCCGGGTTCACGCCATTCTCCGGCCTCAGCCTCCCGAGTAGCTGGGACTACAGGCGCCGGCCACCTCGCCCGGCTAGTTTTTTGTATTTTTTTAGTAGAGACGGGGTTTCACCGGGTTAGCCAGGATGGTCTCGATCTCCTGACCTCGTGATCCGCCCGTCTCAGCCTCCCAAAGTGCTGGGATTACAGGCTTGAGCCACCGCGCCCGGCCCCCGACTAAGTTTTATATTTTTAGTAGAGACGGAGTTTCACCATTTTGGCCAGGCTGATCCCGAACTCCTGACCTCAGGTGATCCGCCGGCCTTGACCTCCCAAAGTGTTGGGATTACAGGCATGAGTCACCACACCCGGCCAAGTAGAGTATGTATTATTTTATTTTGGGTGGACCTCATGAGAGTCACCTATATCTTATATATAACAATTAAAAATATTTACTTAATTCTAGTTTACGTTATAGATTATAGTATTATCTCTGCCTTTTTTTGTATCAGAGGAACATGCTCATACAGTATGCTTTATGTAAAATAATTATCTGTATTCCCAGTTAGACCACATGGGGGTCAGTGACCCACTTGAGGAGGCAGTCTGTCCATTCTCAGAGCTCAAACACCGTGCTAGGAGAACCACTGCTCTCTTCAGAGCTGTCAGACAGGGACCTTCAAGTCTACAGAAGTTTCTGCTGCCTTTTGTTCAGCTATGCCCTGCTCCCAGAGGTGGAGTCTACAGAGGCAGGCAGGCCTGCTAGAGCTGCTGTGGGTTCCACCCAGTTTGAGCTTCCTGGCCACTTTGTTTACCTACTCAAGCCTCAGCAATGGCGGACGCCCATCCATGTTTTAATCTTTATAGCTATTTTTTGCTTTTTCATCTTTTTTTTTTTTAATCTTTAGAAAGGACACTAGAATTGGTCACTGTGTTGGTTTAGGTTGTAGGCAGCAATATTAGTTGAGTAAGTACCCCTCTCAGTTCACTTTCATTTAGATGGCTATTTTTCTCACTGTACTACAAGTGGATTAGAGTTTATTAAGCAGGGGAGTGGAGGAGATGTGGCACAAATAGAAGTATGTAACATTTGGCCCTGCGCGTTGGCTCACGCCTGTAATCCCAGCACTTTGGGAGTCCGAGGCGGGTGGATCACGAAGTCAGGAGATCCAGACCATCCTGGCTAACACGGTGAACCCTTTCTCTACTAAAAATACAAAAAATTAGCCGGGCGCTGTGGCGGGCACCTGTAGTCCCAGCTACTCAGGAGGCTGAGGCAGGAGAATGGCCTGAACCCGGGAGGCAGAGCTTGCAGTGAGCCGAGATTGCACCACTGCATTCCAGCCTGGGAGACAGAGCGAGACTCCCTCTTAAAAAAAAAAAAAAAAAGTACGTAACAGTCAAACAGAATCTGGAATTTTTGAAAAAATCTTTCAGTTATGATTACACAAAGGCTTACTTTCTCCCCCAAGGACACAGGGCCTCTCAAAGGAGAGGAGGGAATAAGTCCCATGGTAGGGCCAGTGGTGCTCCTGGGTTTTGGAATGATCTCTGCGAAGCTTTCAAGGCCAGACTGGGCTCGGGGTCGAGACTTCATAGCAGTTGCAACTAGACCCAGCAAGATGGCTGCGACTGTGAAGCCCTGCGCGGAGATCCAGGTGTGAGCATCGTGAGTTGAGAGTGCTGGCTGTGGCCCTGGTGGAAGCAGTAGAGGCCCTAGGTGAGGGCGGCTGCCGTGCCCAGGCAACCTATGGGTACCCTCAGGTTCTCGCGTGTCTTGCGAAGGAACTTTTCCTTGAAACCCTCTGGATTGCTGTAAACAGTGAGGCTAAACCCCTCAATGAATGGGGACTTCCATGGTTCAAAGGAGGCCTCCAGAGTCACAGGGCCTGGAGTCACCTAGATGGCTATTTTTTATCACAAGCCAATATAGCTGCATTAACTGTTAACTCCGGATTTGCACAACGCATCTCTATTTTGACATCGGGGTTTTGGATTGTGCCTTTCTGACTGTCAAGGCCCTCTAAGTCCAAGGCATCATTTCCTCTGCCAATCCTCAGGCTCTAGTGATTTGCAAGTAAACATTCAAGGCCTCAAAAGCACCCTAGAGTTCATGATGTGAAAATGAGCCGGGTGTGGTGGCGTGCACCTGTAGTCCCAGATACTCGGGAGGCTGAGGCAGGAGAATTGCTTGAACCCAGGAGGCAGAGGTTGCGGTGAGCCGAGATCGCGCCACTGCGCTCCAGCCTGGGCGACAGAGCAAGACTCCGTCTCAAAAACAAAAAGGATGCAGCTGTTGGCCTGTCACCCACCTACGACCTGGAAGCCCTCTCCCCTGTCCCACCTTTCCAGACTGAACCAATGTACATCTTACATGTATTGATTGATATGTCTCCCTAAAATGTTTAAAACCAAGCTGTGCCCCAACCACCTTGGGCACGTGTCGTTAGGACCTCCTGAGGCTGGGTCACGGGCGAGTCTTTAACCTTGGCAAAATAAACTTTATAAATTGACTGAGACCTGACCGGGCACGGTGGCTCACACCTGTAACTCAGCATGGAAATAAAAAATCGTGAACCCCAAATATCTGAAGCAGATCTCAGTCAATTTATTTATTTATTTTTGGAAGAGTCACTCTGTAGCGCAGGCTGGAGTGCAGTGGTGCGATCTCGGCTCATTGCAACATCCGTCTCCTGAGTTCAAGTGATTCTACTACCTCAGCCTTTCGAGTAGCTGGGACTACAGGCACTAGCGACCATGCCCAGCTAATTTTTGTATTTTTTGTAGAACAAAAGTCTGGAACTCCTGGCCTCAAGTGATCCGTCCTCCTCAGCCTTCCAAAGTGCTGAGATTACAGGTGTGAGTGACCGTGCCTGGCCTGCAGATATCTTTTGAAATAAACTCCTTTATTGGTCTGGGTTCGGTGGCTCATGCCTCTAATCCCAGCACTTTGGGAGGCCAAGGCGGGAGGGATTGCTTGAGCCCAGGAGTTCAAGATCAGCCTGGGCAACATGGTGAAACCCTGTCTCTATAAAAAATACAAAAATTAGCCGGGTGTGGTGGGATATGCCTGTAGTACCAGCTACTCGGTAGGCTGAGGTAGAAGGATCGCTTGAGCCCAAGATGATTGAGGCTGCAATGAGCGATGATAATGCCACTGCACTCCAACCTGGGTGACAGAGTGAGAATCTGTCTCAAAAAAACAAAAAATAACAAAAACAAAAAACCCACAAAAAACCAAAACAACAAAAAACTCCTTTATTGCTAAATAAGCCAAGTTAAGTTCTATTGCTTACAGGTAATAATGTGGCTTATGTAAGCCTTCAAAAACTCACCTTGGCTGGGCGTGGTGGCCCATGCCTGTAATCCCAGCACTTTGGGAGCGCGAGGCAGGGGGATCACTTGAGGCCAGGAGTTCAAAACTAGCCTGGCCAACATGGTGAAACCCTACTTGACTAAAAATAGAAAAATTAGCTGGGTGTGGTGGTGTGCACCTGTAGTCCCAGCTACTTGGGAGGCTGAGGTGGGGAAATTTTGCTTGAACCCAGGAGGCAGAGGCTGCAGTGAGTGAGCCGAGATCACACCACTGTACCCCAGCCTGGGCAACAGAGTGTGACTCTGTCACAAACAAACAAAAAACTCACCTTGATACTTATACATTTATCTTACGCATAAATTATTTATTTATTCCCTCTATTGATTTAATTACTTGGTATTTTTACATACAATAATTTGAATGCTCAAAACATTTTTAGAACCCATTTTTTTGCAGTCGTCTTCACCAAAACTTTTTGAGAACCTCACCAAAACTAAGGCTCATTGTTTTACAGTTTTGCCTAATTTTCTGCCACAAACACCATCTCAGAACTTAAGCATCTGACAGACCTGGTTCTGCAAACTTTGCACTATTGCACAAAAAAATTCGTTCTCAAGGGATGATAGATTACCAGCAAATGTTATTTAAATCGATGTTACAAGTTCTGATGAGTAACATTTAGCCAGTTTTTCTATGTATCCACTAGTAAATTTTTATATAATGTGTGCTTAGTTATATACTGTCCCCACTGTTAGCAATTTCACTTCATTTGATTCTCTATCTGAATTTACTCTTTCCATACAGTACTACTCTGGGGCTCTGAAGAGTTAAGAGAAAGAAATCCTCTTTAGCCATATGGGGAGAGAAAGAGCCACCGTCCTTCCAGGCACGAAGGAATGGTGGTGAGGAATCAATAACAGGCAAGAGTAGGAAAACAGGACAGCTCCTCCGGCACTCCAGAATGAAACAAATGAAAATGCATGAAAATGAAAATACATTTATATTCAAATATATAAACACCTGCTCCTGATAGCACAAATGATTTGCTTCTCCTTCTCCTAAAAGCCCTAGAATCTCTCAAAGAGAGTGACCTTTCCTTTTCTCTTTCACTGAAATGAATTGTAGTGGCGCTGACAGAGCTGATTTCCCCCGTGATGAGGTAGGTGTTAAATGTGTCCATGAAAGATAACAGGGTGATACTCAATCCAAAGGGGATGGAATTAACATTTGGTTATTGAAAATGAAGATGAAAATGCCGTAGATACTACATCAAGGGGAATGACAGATCTTCACCCGACATCTGGGATCTTGATACCTTTCATTATAACTTACAGGTTTAAAAAATTCACATGCCAGAGCCCCTAAGGAAATCTATAGTGTTATAAAAAGAACTGAATATACAATTGGCAGATAATGATAAGATTAGACACATTTAACTCCTTAGGCATAGAGAGCCTAAGCTTTGTTCCTTTTTTTAAAAGAATAGGCTCAGAGCTATTTACGCATATTTAAAATGCTCTAGACCCACTTGGTCATAAATTATTCACTATCATGGCTGGGCGCAGTGGCTCACGCCTGTAATCCCAGCACTTTGGGAGGCCAAGGCAGGTAGATTGCTTGAGGCCAGGAGTTTGAGACCAGCCTGGCCATCATGGTGAAATCCCATCTCTACCCAAATTACAAAAATTAGCCAGGCATGATGGTGCATGCCTGTAATCCCTGCTACTGAGGAGGCTGAGGCGGGAGAGTCACTTGAACCTGGGAGGCTGAGGTTGCAGTGAGCCGAGATTGCAGCCTGGGCGACAGAGTGAGACTCTGTCTCAAAAAAAAAAAAAAAAAAGTTAATGCTATATTTCTGAGTTTTTTCTTAGTCAAATATAAATTTCTGTCTCTGTTTTTAATTTACTACTTCCAATCCTCTGTGTATACGGACTGAATGATAAAGAAGTCTCTACCTCTTGTAGATCCTGGCATTGGGAAAAACGAACCTTCTGATTTGTTCTTTGTGCTTCCTAACTTCATTACATTTTGTGGACTCTGGAAGCAGTGCTTATTTCTACTAAAAATCCACTAACTCTTGATTATGGAACTCAAGTCCATCTAAAAGTCAAAACAAAAACCATTTCTGCAAATATTGTTGACAGCTATTACTATAGAATAAGAGTGAGAGGAATATTCTTAAATTCCTTTATACTGTACTTCTGGATGATAAAAGTGGAATAACTCCTGTTAATTTTATCAGCAATTAATGGAGATTGACTTAGTTTAGATACACTATATAATTGATAACATGTAATACATATCTGTTATATGTATAAAACATATTATATGAGGGCCAGGCATGGTGGCTCACGCCTGTAATCCCAGCACTTCAGGAGGATGAGGCAGGCAGATCACAAGGTCAAGAGATCGAGACCATCCTGGCCAACATGGTGAAAACCCATCTCTACTAAAAATACAAAAATTAGCTGGGCGTGGTGGTGCACACTGCCTGTAGTTCCAGCTACTCTGGAGGCTGAGGCAGGAGAATCGCTTGAACCCAGGAGGGGGAGGTTGCAGTGAGCTGAGATTGTGCCACTGCACTCCAGCCTGGGTGACAGAGCGAGACTCTGTCTCAAAAAAAGCCACAAAAAAACCCCAAAACCAAACATATATGAATATTTGTGTTCAACAAAACAATAACCCAATAAAAATGATGTTTTATTATTAAAATGATCTTACAATGTCAACATCAATGTTAATAAAAATATATAATAGGCTGAATTCATCAATGATAGAGTAAGTTGTAATTCACTTGAAGGTTTCATCTTTCAAAGTAAGCCTTTCATAGACAAATGAAAATCCTCTATTTTGTAGAATTTTAAAGATTGTTAAAGACTGGGTCAAGGCAAAGTTACCTCTGTTAGAAGGGGAAAGAAAAGCAAGGTGAAACAAAATAGGTTATCATACATATTGCGTGTGCTATGAGCATCTTTCTACTCCTGCCTGATTGAAAATTCTAGGTTTCAACATTCTTCAGGATTTAGCAAGTCAAAATAAAAGCAGAATTCAAATCTAGACAGATGTAAAATACTTCAGTTTCCACTTGAAGTTGGTGTTTTTCCTCTTCATAGTATTTAGACTTTAAAAAAAAATTAAATCTTACTCTCTACTAAGGTATTTATTTATTGAGATTATGGGTTCTTTTCATATTGAATTTTAAGAGATGCTGCTTTACTGTCCGCATTTTTAGGCTTTTAGGAGCAACAACATTTATGTGCAATGAATCAGTACAGGGTTGGTGACATGGTGACCCTTTAAAAGCAAAGATATATAAAAAAAATTTTTTTTCAAAAAATATTTTAACACATAGGGGCTTGCTTTGTATATACATGCTATAGTTAAAGACAAAATGTGGATTAATTATTATATTTGGAAAATAGGTATTTATTTTCACTAATTAGCTGTGTGTGTGTGTGTGTGTGTGTGTGTGTGTGTGTGTGTGACAGAGAGAGAGAGAAAAAAAGAAAGAGATTATTTTTCAGCTTAAATAAGACTGTAACTTCCTGAGAACTCCCTCTAATTAGGTAAAATACTGTTTGAGATATTCAATTTCCTTACCAGGAATTGTAAGAAAAGTCTACTTTGTACATTCATGAGAAGCTGAAATAGATTATTGTGTAATAATCGAATGGAACATCTGTTTAACCAGATGTTTTAGTTGAGAGAAGTGTAAACGTGATTCTAAATGTATAAATATGTTGGTTATTCTTCCTTGTCTGGGAGGTTGTGCCAAAGTTTACATAGATTAGAGGAAAGGCTGAGTCTGGAGAAATTCAAAAATATTATATAAATGCAGAGAAAATAACACAATAAGGTCAGTTAGCAATTATTTTAACAGTTATTTACAAGACCTTCCTTTGCTTCATCTCATAGCTCACATACAAGTGACCTGAGTCACTCCATCTTCCTGATCAAACTGTCCGTCGTCTAATTCCCGGAGGACGCTGTCACTGCTGCTGAACCCAGAGAAGCTGTTGTGCTGTGCCAGCGTCCCCTCCTTTGTCCAGCATTCCCTGGAGGGAGAAAGGCGGCACTCCTCAGGCGGGTGTCTGCTCTCTGCAGGTTGTGATGTGGTTGTGTCTAATCCAATGCTCCTGCTGGTGGCTTTGTTCTTGTCTTCACCTTTTATGTGGCGGCTGGCTTTCTTCTGAAACACAAGACATTGGCGATCAGGAGTTAAAAAGATGGGTGTTTCCTGTCCCCCTGGTCTAGCACATGCTGCCTTTCTGCCTACTGGAATGTCCTTTCCCCCAGCTCTTCAAAATCCTGCTCATCTTCAACGACCAGCTCAGAGCTACCTCCACATTCCCCTCCCCACCCAAATAGAAATGAACTCCCTTCTCCCTGTTTTGTAACTCTTTGTAGGTTCCCGGCACATCATTCTTATTGGCAGGTATGTTAGGTACACATCTCAGCCCTTAATGACATCTCTAAGGAAGGAAATTTGTTGAAATCATACTTTGGGAGAAAAAAGCAAGGTATAAATACTAATACATTTTTTGTCTTAGTGTTAGTTGGGATCTATAGAGCAGAAAAGGTGCTTCAATGGCCACCTTACACCCATTTCCTATAGGCACAGGCTGTGCAGAAGAGTCACAGTGATATGGTTTGGCTGTGTCCCCACCCAAATCTCACCTTGAATTGCAGCTCCTATAATTCCCATGTGTTGTGGGAGGGGCCCGGTGGGAGGTAGTCGAATCATGGGGTGGGTCTTACCCGTGAATAAGTATCATGAGATCTGATGGTTTTATAAAGGGGAGTTCCCTTGCACATGCTCTCTCTTGCCTGCCACCACATGATACATGACTTTGCTCCTCATTTGCCTTCTGCCATGATTGTAAGGCCTCCCCACGTGGAACTGTGAGTCAATTAAACCTCTTTCCTAGGCCGGGCGCGGTGGCTCAAGCCTGTAATCCCAGCACTTTGGGAGGCCGAGACGGGTGGATCACGAGGTCAGGAGATCGAGACCATCCTGGCTAACATGGTGAAACCCCGTCTCTACTAAAAAATAACAAAAAACTAGCCGGGCGATGTGGCGGACGCCTGTAGTCCCAGCTACTTGGGAGGCTGAGGCAGGAGAATGGCGTGAACCCGGGAGGCGGAGGTTGCAGTGAGCTGAGATCCGGCCACTGCACTCCAGCCTGGGCGACAGAGCAAGACTCCGTCTCAAAAAAAAAAAAAAAAAAAAAAACCTCTTTCCTTTGTAAACTACACAGTCTTGGGTATGTCTTTACTAGCAGGATGACAACAGACTAATACAGTAAATTGGTACTAGTAGAGTTGGGGGGGTGCTATAAAAATACCCAAAAATGTAGAAGCGACTTTGGAACTGGGTAACATGCAGAGGTTGGAACAGTTTGAAGGGCTCAGAAGAGGACAGGAAAATGTGGGAAAGTTTAGAACTTCCTAGAGACTTATTGAATGGCTTTGACCAAAATGCTTATAGTGATATGGACAATGAAGTCCAGGTTGAGGTGATTTCAGATGGAGATGAGGATCTTGGGAACTGGAGCAAAGGTGTCTCTTGCTATGTTTTAGCTAAGAGACTGGTGGCATTTTGCCCTTGCCCTCGAGATTTGTGTAACTTTGAACTTGAGAGAGATGATTTAGGGCATCTGGTAGAAAAAATTTTTAAGCAGCAAAGCATTGAATAGGTGATTTGGGTACTGTTAAAAACATTCAGTTTTATGTATTCACAAATATATGGTTTGGAATTGGAACTTATGTTTAAATTTGCAGACTGATGATGCCATAGAAAAGAAAAACCAATTTTCTGAGAAGAAATTTACGCTGGCTGCAGAAACTTGCATAAGTAACAAGGAGCCAAATGTTAATTGCCAAGACCATGGAGAAAATGTCTCCAGGGCATTTCACGGCAGCTCCTCCCATCACAAGCCAGGAGGCCTAGGACGAAAAAATGTTTTTGTGGGCTGGACCCAGGGCCTTGCTGCTTTGTGCAGTCTCAGGACTTGGTGCCCTGTGTCCCAGCCATGGCTATATGGGGCCAATGTAGAGCTTAGGCTGTTTCTTCAGAGGGTGCAAGCCCCAAGCCTTGGTGGCTTACATGTTGTTTTGGGCCTGTGGACACACAGAAGTCAAGAAATGGGGTTTGAGAAACTCCCACATGGAGTCTCCACTGGGAAACTGCCTAGTGGAGCTGTGAGAAGAGGGCCACCATATTCCAGATCCCAGCATGGCAGATCCACTGACAGCTTGCACTGTGCACCTGGAAAAGCCACAGATACTCAATGCCAGTCTATGAAAGCAGCCAGGAGGGGGGCTGTACCCTGCAAAGTCACAGGGGCAGAACTACCCAAGTCCATGGGAACCCGTCTCTTGCATCAGTGTGACCTGGATGTTAGACAGGGAGTCAAAGGAGATCATTTTAGAGCTTTAAGATTGCCCCACTTGATTTCGGACTTGCATGGGGCCTGTAACCCCTTCATTTTGGCCAATTTCTCTCATTTGGAGTGGATGTATTTACCCAATGCCTGTACCCCCATTGTATGTAGGAAGTAACTAACCTACTTTTGATTTTACAGGGTCATAGGTAGAAGGGACTTGCCTTGTCTCAGATGAGACTTTGGACTGTGGACTTTTGAGTTAATGCTGAAATTAGTTAAGACTTTTGGCTAAGTGTAGTGGCTTATGCCTGTAATCCCAGCACTTTGGGAGGCTGAGACGGGAGGAACACTTGAGGTCAGGAGTTTCAGACCAGCCTGACCAACATGGTGAAACCTCATCTCTACTAAAAATATAAAAATTAGCTGAGTGTGCTGCCACACGCCTGTAATCCCAGCTACTTGGGAGGCTGAAGCAGGAGAATCACTTGAATCTGGGAGGTGGAGGTTGTAGTGAGCCAAGGTCACACCATTGCACTCTAGCCTGGGCAACAAGAGAAAGACTCCATCTCAAAAAAAAAACAAAAAACAAAAAACAACAACAAACTTCGGGGAACTGTTGGGTAGGCATGATTGGTTTTGAAATGCGAGGACATGAGATTTGGGAGGAGCTGGGGCAGAATGATATGGTTTGGCTGTGTTGTCACCCAAATCTCATCTTGAATTGTACCTCCCATAATTTCCAAGTGTTGTGGGAGGGACCCAGTGGGAGGTAATTGAATCATGGGGGTGGGTCTTTCCCATGCTGTTCTAGCAATAGTGAATAAGTCTCATTAGATCTGATGGTTTTATGAAGGGGTGTTCCCCTGCACATGCTCTCTTGCCTGCCTCCATGTAAGACGTGACTGTGCTCCTCATTCACCTTCTGCCATGGTTGTGAGGCCTCCCTAACCACGTGGAACTGTGAGTCCAATTAAACATCTTTCCTTTAAAAATTACCCAGTCTTGGGTGTGTCTTTATTAGCAGCGTGAGAACAGACTAATATACACAGATAATTCAGACTGAATTTATTTTGAGTGAGTGTCTAGAATGTCTTCAAGGGTGAAGTGGACCCTTTCCTTGTCCTGCTGCAAACTGCTTCTGCCTGACACAGTATACATGTTCAACAATTCAATCCAGCTCATTCAGACTCTCTGATCAACTGTGGATGTTTTTGCTGATAAATATTTACTGAGGGCAGAGAATGTTCTTGGTTCAGTCCAGAATAAAGGGGACATGGTCTCTGCCCAGGCAACTTAAGTGAAAATAAGGTATCTAGCTGGGCAAAGTGGCATGAGCCTGTAGTCTCAGCTACTCAGGAGGCTGAAATGGGAGGATTACTTGGAACTGGGAGTTCAAGGCCAGCTTAGGCAACATGGCAAGACCTCAGGTCCTATATATATATTTCATATATATATATATGAAAAAAATAAGATAGCTAAGTCAAAAAAGGGAAAGCACAACAAGGAGAATTAGCTGCTTAACTTGTGATGTTCAGACTCCTGATGAGACTTCATTATAAGAGCATTTTTTGTTGTTGTTGTTGAGACAGAGTCTTGCTCTGTTGCCCAGGCTGGAATGTAGTGATTGCAATCTCAGCATACTGTAGTTTCTGCCTCCCGGGTTCCAGCAATTCTCCCGCCTCAGCCTCCTGAGTAACTGGGACTCCAGGCATGTGCCACCTTGCCCAGCTAATTTTTGTGTTATTAGTAGAGATGGAGTTTCAACATGTTGACCAGGCTGGTCTTGAACTCCTGACCTCAGCGTTTTGCCCACCTCTGCCTCCCAAAGTGCTGGGATTACTGGTGTGAACCACTGTATCTGGCCCTTAAGAGCTTATTTAATACTGACAACGTGGCAGATATTAGAGAATATGATTATATCCTCCTAGGCACATAAAACTGAACATAGATTTAAAGATACATTTACAAATCGCAGTAATTTCCCAGTTTACAAAGAGCTCATTTACTGAAAATTCATTTATATGTTATTTGGGAACTAGGGCTGCATTTTTCCTAAAAGTAAGAGGTAAAATTTAAAAATTCTTAGAAAAATTGTAGAAATCAAATGCCCAGGCTGATCTTACAGAAGTTTGTTAATGATTCATCTGTTGAAATGCAGTGCATAAAATACCGGGGTATTTTCTACTGGTTTTTACAGCAAATACACAAAGCAAACAAACAGCTTTATTAAAGTGGATTTTGTGCGCTACTGTGGAATGCAATACCGTTCATGACACTGTTTGTACAGGAAGATGCAGCCCCAGCGGATTGCATAGAAAGGAGTTTATTGGCAGCACAGAGGCAGTGCGTCTTTTTCTTGGCCAAGTTACCAGAGTTGGGCAAGTTTAAGGGAAAAAGTTGTGAAAGAAAAATAAACCTTGGGGCACCCAAATCACCAAACTAAAACGAAAAGTCAAGCTGAGAATGACTTAGGGCAAACCTGCCTCCCATTCTATTCAAATTCACCTCTCTGCTCACTGAGATAAATGGATATCTGATTGGTCTTTTGGAGAGGCTAATCAGAAACTCAAAATATTGCAGCCACTTTTATCTACCCCTCCCCATTTCGAGTTGTCCCGCCTTTCGTCTCATCTTTCTGGATGGAACCAAAGTTCATCTTACATATGTTGACTGATGTCTCACGTCTCCCTAAAGTGTATAAAACCAAACTGTGCCTGACAACCTTGGGCACATGTCATCAGGACCTCCTGAGTGCGTCCTTAACCTTGGCAAAATAAACTTTCTAAATTAACGGAGACCTATCTCATATATTTGGGGTTCACAAAGTCTACAGTAGGTTGTCCCTCAACAAAAGCCCACCTTTGTGGTCCCAAGTTAGACACAGTTTGGTGGTTGTCACATTTTACATGGGCACCCTTGCATTCATCAAATGCAAATATCAGCTCTTTTTTTTTTTTTTTTGAGACGGAGTCTCGCTCTGTCTCCCAGGCTGGAGTGCAGTGGCCGGATCTCGGCTCACTGCAAGCTCTGCCTCCCGGGTTTACGCCATTCTCCTGCCTCAGCCTTCCGAGTAGCTGAGACTACAGGCGCCCGCCACCTCGCCCGGCTAGTTTTTTGTATTTTTTAGTAGAGACGGGGTTTCACCGTGTTAGCCAGGATGGTCTCGATCTCCTGACCTTGTGATCAGCCCGTCTTGGCCTCCCAAAGTGCTGGGATTACAGGCGTGAGCCACTGTGCCTGGCCAAATATCAGCTCTTTAGTTCTTTTCCTGTTTATTCCTATTCACCAAATTTATTGAAATTAATATATGCGGTGGAACCTGACAGATTTACTCTCAGAAATGTACAAAATTTGAGAATGGCACTTTCTTCCCTGCACTGGGGCATTGGTCAGCAAGGATACAGATTTTTGGCTTCAGATACGGCTGATGAACACGGCCAGACTGCGCTCCTTTCTCAAGCCTGGCCAGTGGCTATCTTTCCCACATGCACAGCGATGCACTCACTCTTTTTTTTTTGAGACAGAGTTTCTGTCTGTTGCCCAGGCTGGAGTGCAGTAGCACAATCTCCACTCACTGCACTGACCACCTCCCGACTTTTCAGTCATTACTATTTACAATTGCTTGACCATCTCCCAGGCTCAAGCAATTCTCCTGTCTCGGCCTCCAGAGTAACTGGGATTACAGGTGTGCACCACCACGCCTGGGTAATTTTTCTATTTTTTATAGAGACGGGGTTTTGCCATGTTGGCCAGGCTGTTGTTGAACTCCTGGACTTAAGTGATCTGCCTTAATCTCAGATCACTTAATCTCAGATCACTTTGGAGGCTTAAATCTCAGCCTCCCAAAGTGCTGGGAGTACAGGCGTGAGCCACCACAAGGGCGGGAATGCATTCACTCTTGAATGATGCTCTTAATGCTCTCAACACTGACCGGAATCAAAATGGGAAGGTGGGGTCGCTGGGGGCTTCCTGGATCTTGCCTTCCTCACCAGCGCTAGGGCCAAAGGTAAATTTTGCAATACTTTGTTCATTATATATCAGCTAATAGAGGCCAATTCTCACATACTTAACAAGGATTTTCTTAATAAAAATGGGATGCTATTCAGAATACTAAGATATTCAGAGTAATTAACTTTAAAATAAGCATTAATAGGTAAACAGCCACCAAATGTAAATTTCAAATGTTAGAAGATGGCAAAATACTTAGCACTGTACCTCTAAAAAAGACTTCTGAACCAACACACACTTTTTTTCTTTTTTTACCATGTGACCTTGTGTCAGGCCCCTGAGCCCAAGCCTGCAGGTATACATCCAGATGGCCTGAAGTAACTGAAGAATCACAAAAGAAGGGAAAGTGGTCGGTTCCTGCCTTAACTGATGACATTACCTTGTGAAATTCCTTCTCCTGGCTCAGAAGGTCCCCACTGAGCACCTTGTGACCCCCGCCCCTGCCCACCAGAGAACAACCCCCTTTGACTGTAATTTTCCATTACCTACCCAAATCCTATAAAACGGCCCCACCCCATCTCCCTTTTTGGACTGACTCTCTGTTTGGACTCAACCCGCCTGCACCCAGGTGATTAAAAAGCTTTATTGCTCACACAAAGCATGTTTGGTGGTCTCTTCACACGGACGCATGTGACATGTTGTTTAATAAATACAGCTTCAGGCCGGGCGCGGTGGCTCAAGCCTGTAATCCCAGCACTTTGGGAGGCCGAGGCGGGTGGATCACGAGGTCAGGAGATCGAGACCATCCTGGCTAACATGGTGAAACCCCGTCTCTACTAAAAATACAAAAAACTAGCCGGGCGTGGTGGCGGGCGCCTGTAGTCCCAGCTACTCGGAGGCTGAGGCAGGAGAATGGCGTGAGCCTGAAAGGCTGAGCTTGCAGTGAGCCGAGATCGCGCCACTGCACTCCAGCCTGGGTGACACAGCGCGAGACTCTGTCTCAAAAAAAAAAAAAAATAAATAAAATAAAAATAAATACAGCTTCAGCAATCATATCACCTCCTGCCCCACCCTTATTCCACATGTAAATAATAACATTTCCAACAAACCAAACTGTGATGTTCTCATAACTTAGGCTGTAGAAGTCTGAAGCCCAACTAGTTCTTGGAGATTATCTACTTCAGTCCCCTTATTCTACAGAGGCGGGGCTGAGACCCAGAGAGAAAACAGGATTTGTCCAAGGTGATGGAATCGCTGGCCCGGAACTGTAGCCCGAGTCTCTCACCTTATTCTTTTCACACTATCTTACCCACATCTGCAAAAATATGAGTAGGTTTGCTGCAAAAGATTTGTGTGTTTCCTAAATAAAAATTTCCTTCAATCATAAAAATAACACCTATTCAATATAGAAAACTTGACAAAAACAAAGAAAAAAGCAAAACCCACCTATAATTCCATCTTCTAGAAATGCAACTGTTAAAACCTTGGCATATTTTCCTATTTTTTTCTCTAAATATATATATATATTTATATATATTCTACATATATTCTCTCTCTATATAATATATATATATTTGCATGCACACAGATGATGTATAGAAACAGTACATAAAACTTTTTTTTGAGATGGAGTCTCACTCTGCCACCCAGGCTGGAGTGCAGTGGCGAGATCTCGGCTCACTGCAACCTCCGCCTCCCAGGTTCAAGTGATTCTTCTGCCTCAGCCTCCCAAGTAGTTGGGATTACAGGTGCACATCACCACGTCCAGCTAAGTTTTGTATTTTTAGTAGAGAAGGGGTTTCACCATGTTGGCCAGGCTGGTCTCGAACTCCTGACCTCAAGTGATCCACCCACCTTGGCCTCCCAAAGTGCTGGGATTAATTATAAGTGTGAGTCATGATGCCCAGCCCATGAAACATTTTATACCTCACTTTCCCACTTAGTACTATATTGTGAATATTTCTCTATGTCAATAAAGAAATAAAGATTTCCCATGCTACATTTTCAGCCTTACTCATATATGTCCTCACTTTCTTCTGATATTTTCACTGTAAAATTGGAGGAAATTATACTAAGATTTGGATGCAGAACTAATAAAACCTTTGATAAAATTTACTACCTTTTCAGAGCCATTCCTATTTACAAAAAAAAGGGTGACCTATTAAAAATGCATGAGTCCTAGTGACACATTAGTTGAATTTAGGGTGTTCTACCATTCTACCTTTCAGTTTTCACTGTTGGTATCTTAAAAGCAAAAGACTTAAGTCAGAATTCTACCGGCAATCATAAAACATTGTGTTGGACACAATCTTGGATAGTGTTATGATGGATACAAGGGAAGCGTAGCTAAGAAATTTAGTTTATAAAGTGACAAAAACATGGAATGGACATTCAGGATTTCTTTCCTTCTTCAACCTTGCAATCCTAAGTGTAGCTCTTGGGCCACTTGGAAGAGTTAGAGGTTTTGAAACACAAGAGGCGCTACCCTTGACCGCTCACAGAACACATTCCTGGATCTTCCCAGGTTGGGGCTGTCAAAATCATGGAAGCCTAGGAAGGGGGAAGGGTATGGTTGACTTATTACTACCTCTCCAGCCAGCTTTCCTATCCATCTTCTTCTCTACTGCAGCATGGGTAGGTGACCCGGTCAGACCTGACCAGAGTCATTCCCTGGGACTACTATACTGACTCTAGGATAAACAAGTTCTTTCTTTTTGACAAGGTGGCCAAGCTTACCTCCTAAGAAGCCCTCTGCACACACACACAACACACACAGAAGCCAAACAAATAGATGAGAGGAAACGTCTTGACAATGTGGAATCTCTGATGTCAGTAAGTGAGGTCTTCAGTTATTTTTCTTTTTCTTTCTTTCTTTAATTTTTTTTTTTTTTTTTCTGTTTGAGACAGAGTCTCACTCTGTAGCCCAGGCTGGAGTGCAGTGGTGCAATTACGGCTCACTGCAGCCTCAACCTCCCAGATACAAGTGATCCTCCCACCTCAGCCTCTAGAGTAACTGGGATTACTCTGGACACCTGTGCCTGCCACCATGTTCAGCTAATTTTTGTATTTTTTGTAGAGGTGGGGTTTCACCATGTTGTTCAGGCTCATTCCTTCCTTGTTCTTTTTTTTTTTTTTGAGATGAAGTCTCACTCTGTCACCTAGGCTGGAGTGCAGTGGCACAATCTCAGCTCACTGCAAGCTCTACCTCCTGGGTTCAAGCGATTCTCCTGCCTCAGCCTCCCAAGTAGCTGGGACTACAGGAACTCGCCGCCACACCAGGCTAATTTTTGTATTTTTAGTAGAGACAGGGTTTCACCATATTGGCCAGGCTGGTCTCGAACTCCTGACCTTGTGATCCGCCTGCCTTGGCCTCCCAAAGTGCTAGGATTACAGGCATGAGCCACCGCACCCAGCTGTCCTTTTTTTTCTGAGACGGAGCCTCGCTCTGTCGCCCAGGCTGGAGTGCAGTGGCGTGATCTCTGCTCACTGCAACCTCCACCCCTCCAGGTTTAAGCAATTCTCTGCCTCAGCCTCTGGAGTAGCTGGGATTACAGGTGCGTGCCACCACACCCGGCTAATTTTTTTTGTATTTTTAGTAGAGACAGGATTTCACCATCTTGGCCAGGCTGGTCTTGAACTCCTGACCTCGTGATCCACCCGCCTCGGCCTCCCAAAGTGCTGGGATTACAGGCATGAGCCACTGCACCCGGCCTTTTTTTTTTTTTTTTTCCAATGTTGTGAGCTATGCCAGTATAGCCTTTCCATCTAGAAGCCAATAAATTCCCTTATATACATAGGCTAGTCTGAACAGAGTTTATGTCCCTTACCACCCAAAGAACACCAATAAGGAATATAGAAACAAGCTTGGGTGGCCAGAAGAGTGCTGCTCTCCCATCCTACATCTGCCCTTATGGCAGCAGGGATCACTCTTCCTACTCAGCATAGCTATCATTTCCTCGAATTCATTTAGAGGACTCTCCCCAAAATAAAGAAAAATAAAAATAGATAAAAGGAACAGCAAGATAAAAAGACCCTGGCCTTTTGACATCACACAGAGAAAAGAGAAGTCAGCAACTTCACTAAGCTTCATCAGCATTCCATGACCTAAGGACGGTCTTTACTGAAGGACAAAGGCGTAGAAAATAGAGTCCATGTAATTTGTAGAGCAAATGATCTTTGACGTTTTATCTTTTAAATGAACATACAGTAAAAGTGACTTTGGGGAGTACAAGTCTATGAGTTTCAATACGTGTATAGATTTAACCACATTTGGGACACAGAACAGTTCCACCACCCCAAAACACTCCTCTATATATCCCTCTATCACACCCTTCCACCACCCCTAATCCCTGGAAACCACTGATCTGTTCTCCACACTATAGTTTTGCCTTCTTAAGAATGTCATTTAAATAGAATTATACAGTCTGCAATCTTTTGAGGCTAGCTCTTTTATTCATTAAAACACCTTTGAGATTAATCCAAGTTATGTGTACCAGTA
The DNA here is from genome assembly GCF_008728515.1 of Papio anubis. Classification (NCBI taxonomy): domain Eukaryota; kingdom Metazoa; phylum Chordata; class Mammalia; order Primates; family Cercopithecidae; genus Papio; species Papio anubis. The sequence continues at coordinate 81,202,581 of NC_044985.1, forward strand.
AGTTCATTCCTATTTATTTTTATTTTTTATTTGTAGAGACAGACTTTATGTTATTTTATTTTTTTATGAGATGGGGTCCCAAGTTGCCCCAGTTGGTCTCAAGCTCCTGACCTCAAGGCCAGCCACCTGCCTTGGCCTCCTAGAGTGCTGGGATTACAGATGTGAGCCACCATGCCCAGTCCTTTTTATTTCTGAGTATTTAATTGTATGGATGTACCACTGTTGTTTATTCATTCACTTGTTGAAGACATTTGGGTTGTTTCCAGTTTCCAGTCTGAGGTGATTACGAATAGAACTGCTACGAATATTTGTGTGTAGGCTTTTGTGTGAACATCAGTTTTTATTTCTCTAGGGTAAACACCCAAGACAGGGACTGCTGGGTCTATGGTAAATGTCTGTTTAACTTCATAAGAAGCTGCCAAACTGTTTTCCAGGGTGGATGATATGGTTTGGTTCTGTGTCCTCAACGAAATCTCATCTTGTAGCTCCCATAACTTCCACGTGTTGTGGGAGGGACCCTGTGGGAGATAATTGAATCACAGGAATGGGTCTCTTCTGTGCTTTCTCATCATAGTGAATAAGTCTCATGAGATCTGATGGTTTTAAAAATGGGGCCAGGGACAGTGGCTCATGCCTGCAGTCCCAGCACTTTGGGAGGCCGAGGCAGTCAGATCACGAGGTCAGGAGTTCGAGACCAGCCTGGCCAACACAGCAAAACCCATCTCTACTGAAAATACAAAAATTAGCCGGGTGTGGTGGTACGTTCCTATAATCCCAGCTCCTCAGGAGGCTGAGGCAAGCAGGAGAATTGCTTGAACCGGAGAGGTGGAGGTTGCAGTGAGCTGAGACCACGCCATTGCACCCTAGCCGGGGTGACAGAGTAAGACTGTCTCAAAAAAAAAAAAAAGGAACTCCCCTGCACAAGCTTTCTCTTTGCCTGCCGCCATCCACGTAAGATGTGACTTACTCCTCCTTGCCTTCTGCCATGATTGTGAGGCCTCCTCAGCTACGTGGAATGGTGAGTCCAATTAAATCTCCTTCTTTTGTAAATTACCCAATCTCAGGTATGTCCTTAACAGCAGCGTGAAAACAGTGGATATTCCATTTTGCATCGCCAGCAGCTGTGTATGAGGGTTCTGATTGCTCCTCATCCTCCCCAGTTCTTGGTATTGTCAGTATTTTTTATTTTAACCATTTTAACAGGTGTATGATATCTCATTATGAGTTTTCATTTGCACTTCCCTAATGGCTAGTGATTTAAGCATCTTTTCATGTGTTTACTTCTCATTTACATATCCTCATTGGTGAAGCGTTCCAGTCTTTTAACTATTTTTTCACTGGGTTGTTTTTTCATTCTTGAATTGTGAGAGTCCTTGATACCCTTTGGGTAAAACCATTTGTCTTGTATATGATTTCTGAGCTTTTCTCTCCCAGTTTGTGGCTTGTCTTTTTCTTCTGTTAACAGTGCCATTCACAGAACAAAAGTTTTATATTTTGATGAAGTCTCTTTTTTCAATTTTTAAATAGATTATGCTTTTGGTGTTATGTCTAAAAACTCTAACTCTTTTTTTTTTTTTTTTTTTTTTGAGACGAGGTCTCACTCTGTTGCTCAGGCTGGAGTACAGTGGTGCAAACATGGCTCACTGCAGCCTCAATCTCCCAGGCTCCAGCGATCCACTCTCTTCACCCCCTGCAGGTAGCTAGGATTACCCGTGTGTGCCACCATGCCCAGCTAATTTTTGTATTTTCTGTAGACAGGGTTTTGCCATGCTGACCAGCTGGTCTCAAACTCCTGGACTCAAGTGATCCTTCTGCCTCAGGCTCCCAAAATGCTGAGATTACAGGTGTGAGCCACCGCACCTGGCCCCTAAAAACTCTTTGCCTAACTCCACTTTATGAAGATTTTCTCCTATGTTTTTTCCTAATAGTTTTCTAGTTTTACTAAAATGAATTATCTCTTAATAGCTTAGAGAAAACTGTGGCAGTAAATGAGAGTCTAAATATTTTGAAATGACATTTTTCATGTTTAAAAACATTCACAAGTATCTAGAATATTGCATAAGATATATTTGTGAAATATAAAACAAATTCCAAAAGTAAAGGTCTCCGTAACTTCCAAAGGAAAAAACCCAACAACATGCTTTCTTCATAGTGCAATCCTCAATTTCCTCCCCACAACAGGGGCATGAAATGGATCTGTTGAACATAACAGTACTGTTCTGTGCTTAGTGAAATTGGATAGGAAAAATCTTGACATTAGTCTTAGTAGAAAGAGCAAGATAAATTTTTTTGAGATGGAGTTTCACTCTTGTTGCCCAGGCTGGAGTGCAATGGCATGATCTCAGCTCAGCACAACCTCCGCCTCCTGGGTTCAAGCAATTCTTCTGCCTCCACCTCCTGTGTAGCTGGGATTACAGGCATATACCACCACGCCCAGCTAATTTTGCATTTTTAGTAGAGAAGGGGTTTCTCCATGTTGGTCAGGCTGGTCTTGAACTCCCGACCTCAGATGATCTGCCCGCCTCGGCCTTCCAAAGTGCTCGCATTACAGACGTGAGCCACTGCACTCAGCTGAGAAATTTTTTTCAAAGGTCAGACTCTAGGTTAATTTCTATTAGCCCATGAAATTTATTGTTTAATGAAAACGCATTGAGAATCCTAGGACAACACTTGTAATGTCTGAAATATCTACCAACTGTTTTTAAAACTAAACATCTTTGAAAAAATTCTTTGAAAGACTTTATAAACAAAGCAATCCCCCCATCAACTTGCCCTTTCAAACAATAACTGATTTAAAGGTATTAACAAAGAACAGTGCTATTATGGATCTGTGACTGCATAAATTTTTTCAAGGCATATTGTAAATACAACTTTCTTTTTTTTTTTGAGACGGAGTCTCACTCTGCCACCCAGGCTGGAGTGCAGTGGCACGATCTTGGCTCACTGCAAGCTCCGCCTCCCGGGTTCACGCCATTCTCCTGCCTCAGCCTCCCGAGTAGCTGGGACTATAAGGCGCCCGCCATCACGCCCGGCTAGTTTTTTTGTATTTTTTAGTAGAGACGGGGTTTCACCGGGTTAGCCAGGATGGTCTCGATCTCCTGACCTCGTGATCGGCCCGTCTCGGCCTCCCAAAGTGCTGGGATTACAGGCTTGAGCCACCGCGCCCGGCCGTAAATACAACTTTCACAAAATATATATGAGATAGCTAAAACATTTTGGTAATAAATTAACTCTATATTGATATTAATAGTTTACTTTCCTGAAAGTATTACTACCATTTTGAGATAAAGTAAGAAATTGTTTCCTTAAGTAAAAACTGAAAGAATTTGCAAATCAGCTGTTAGACACTTTGACTCCTACCTACAAGTTCTGCCCTGAAATAATCTCAGGATCCTGTGGCTTCTTGCTAGAAAAATTAAACATTTGTCAAATGAAAAAATGGTAAATCCATTTAGAAGCAGAATTGTAAGTTATAAAATATATTATTATTAGATTTGTCATTGATACAAACCAACTATATCTGCTTCCCATTATATAAATGAACCAGTAATTTTACCTTACAATGAAATATAAAGATTACCCAAAGAAGAGCCGTGACTAGAGACTACTGGATAGTATCTAAAGCTAAACAAAAAAGGGCTGGGTACAGTGGTGAGCACCTGTAACCCTAACTACTTGGGAAGCTAAGGTGGGAGGATTGTTTGAACTCAGGAGTTTGAGACCAGACTGGGCAACACAGGGAGACCCTGTCTCACAAAAAAGTAAAACATGATAAACAAAAGGGCCTAAACATTTTCAGGGAATTAAAAACCTTATATCTAATATTAAGTAAAAGAGACTGTGAGGTAGCTGGATGTAGGTCTTACATCGTCACAAACACAACTCCATGGCCCTCATGGATCAAAACCCCATGAGGCTGTGAATTCTGATGACTTTTCCTAAAAATAATGGCCATTTGTAGAATGTTAAAAAGAAAGAGGCCAAGCCTGTAATCCCAGCACTTTGGGAGGCCGAGATGGGCGGATCACGAGATCGAGACCATCCTGGTGAACACGGTGAAACCCCGTCTCTACTAAAAAGTACAAAAAAACTAGCCGGGCGAGGTGGCGGCCGCCTGTAGTCCCAGCTACTCGGGAGGCTGAGACAGGAGAATGGCGTGAACCCGGGAGGCGGAGCTTGCAGTGAGCTGAGATCCGGCCACTGCACTCCCGCCTGGGCGACAGAGTGAGACTCCGTCTCAAAAAAAAAAAAAAGACAGAGGCCAGGTGCGGTGGTTCACACCTGTAATCCCAGCACTTTGGGAGGCTGAGGTGGGCGGATCACGAGGTCAGGAGATCAAGACCATCCTAGCCAACAAGGTGAAACCCCATCTCTACTAAAAATACAACAATTAGCTGGTTGTGGTGGCGCATGCCTGTAGTCCCAGCTACTTGGGAGACTGAGGCAGGAGAATCGCTTAACCAGGGAGTAGGAGGTTACAGTGAGCCGAGATTGCGCCACTGCACTCCAGCCTAGTGACAGAGTGAGACTCCATCTCAAAAAAAAAACAAAAACAAAAAAGAAAAACAAAAAAAGAAAGGATAAAAAGGTTGCGACATGATGAGAAGTTTGCTTCGGGGGAAGAAGAAAGGACAACTTTTTCTGGTCATTCTCTACATATACCCACCTTTGCTGCTTTTAGGTAGAATATTTCTTTTTTGAGACAGAATCTCACCCTGTCGCCAGGCTGCAGTGCAGTGGTGCAATCTAGGCTCACTGCAACCTCCGCCTCCTGGGTTCAAGCGATTCTCCTGCCTCAGGCTCCCCAGTAGCTGAGACTACAGGCAGACGCCACCACGCCTGGCTAATTTTTGTATTTTTAGTAGATACAGGGTTTCACCATGTTGGCCAGGATGGTCTTGATCTCTTGACCTCATGATCCCCACCTCGGCCTCCCAAAGTGCTGGGATTACAGGCATGAGCCACTGAGCTGGGCCAGAATATTTCTTTTATTTAATTAATTTTTTTTGAGACAGGGTCTCACTCTGTCACCCAGGCTGGAATGCAGTGGCACCATCACAGCTCACTGCAGCATTGAACTCCTGGGCTCAAGTGATCCTTCCACTTCAACATCCCAAGTAGCTGGGACTACAGGCATGTGCCACCATGCCTGCTTAATTTATTTTTTAATTTTTTGTAGAGACAGGGTCTGCTAATGTTTCCCAGGCTGGTCTCAAACTCCTGGGTTCAAGCAGTTCTCCCACCTCAACCTCCCAAAATGTTGGGATTACAGTTGTGAGCCCCTGTGCATGACCTTGACAGATAGTTTTTAATAAACTCATGAAGTTGAGTCATCCTCATTGTTGTGGAGGGTTGCAGTGCTCACCTGTGGGCTCTAATGTGGTTTCTAATTCTGTGTACTTGGTCATTGTATTCTCCTGCCTCTCCATCTTCCCAACTACTTCTCTACCTCTCTACTGATTTACCTACCAACCCAGCCGGCCTTTTTTTCAAAATTAATGTGAAATAATTTAGCATGGCTGTATTATACAGTCAATCTAGCTCTTTGATAGTTTAGATAACTTTAAAGTTTACTAAACAATGTCTTCTTTTTTTCAAATCTCTGCAGCTTTGCCTGAAAACATAAAACAACGTTTTCTTGATGTAGATACAGAAAAAGAATCACTTTAAAAATTTTCTGGTCCATTTGCAAATCTCTTGTTTTGCAAGTTATGCTTTATTAATGCACAGAGTGCCGCATTCAATCATTGTATTCTAGCTGTGCATCCAGTAAGATCAAGGTGACTTGAGGCTCAGAATAGCCCTTCAGCAAAGTGCTGAAAAAATACAAACTTGACTAGATAATATAAAAGAAAAGTGTTGCTAAAGGTCAAGATAGCCAAAGTTGCATGGATGCGTTGCAAGATCAGGCACATTCATTCACAAGATTTAGAACTGTAAGGACAGAAAAAACTGTTCCTTTATCCTCTTAGGTTCAGTAGCTGAGAACTACAAATCAAACTGACAAAAAGACATATTAATAGGAGAAAAGGTTTATTTTCAATGCACACAGTCTCTTCACAGAAAAGTAGCAAAAACCCGAAGAGGCAGTTTGGTGTAGAAGACCTGGGAGTTTATATACCATTTTAACAAAGGGTGATAAGTTGCGGACAGGTGACTAGATGAGGGAAAAGGAGTTTGGGCTTCTGGGGAAGTAAATCATGAGAAGGCAAATACATGGGGTAAACGAATGGAAGATCAAGCTTATTTTAGTACAGTTTGTTTTTGCAGACTCATCACTGTGAATTGTTTCTGGTGATTTGACACCTTTACAAATGGAAATTTATGTCACCCTTATAAAGTGAAATGTATGCCCCCATTTTTCAGCAGAAAGGTGGAGGACAGATAGTCCCTCCTGTGTCTGCTGTTTCTTAATTGCCTTTAGCTCAAAGTAATCCTCATGCCAAAGTGGCATATTTTGAGATGGCATATTAGAATCCCCTTTGGAACTATTTCATGTTGCCTGATTGCTAGCACATTTCCCTTATAGGTTGGTTCAGAGGACTGTTTCCACGTCATGTCCACGCTTTCTTATTTGGAATTACAATGAGAGTTTAAGGATTAAATGCTTCAATATAACATTCAGTTAATAAAGCATCAATTTTACTCACATCTGGTGTTTGAGCAGCTGAATTCCACATAACTGGCCTCTGAAGAAATACGATCTGCTTTGTAGCCAAATTCCCTTCACTGCAAATTAAAACAATAGTATTAGTATTTGTGAATTAGTAATTCTCTGTATTTCATAATTGACTAGAACATTCCATATGCAGTTTTGTAAAATAATCTTCTGACCAAAAATAATTATAAAATATAAATCTTTTTTTTTCCAGTGATGGAAAAAATGTAAAATGTAATTTTATAGAAACCACATCTGGAAAAACAAGAAAAATCCCTAAAAACTGAATATGGTCGCTATAAAAGAAAATAATTTTAATGTTTAAAGACACTTGTAATCTCACCAAGCTAACATCAATATTTTCATTTCTTTGTTTCCCCTCTTAGTCTTTATCAGCTTGTGTAATTTGCATGTCTGTAATCACTGCACATTTATATTTTGTTTCTATGCCCTTCACTGAACACTCTTTTTCTTGTTTGTACACTGTAATCATATTTTTAATGGTTGCATAATAACTCAAAGAATTAAGATACCAAAATGTACTAAGTCTTTTTTTTATTATTGGAAAATAAGGTTGCTTCCAGTTTCTTGCCAGTTATAAACAAAAAATATGTATTGTATTCAATTATTTTATTGAAATGAATACTTAGGAGATAAAAATATGTATTGTATTCCTCTTATGAATTATTTTCTTGAAATGAATACTTAGGAGGGGGAGTATTAGGTCAAACCTTATGATTTAAGCTTCTTGGTATGCATTGTCAAACTTGCCTTATAAACAGAAGAGACCAATTTAGGCTGCCACATGTGAGAAAATTTACATCCATTTTCAATTGAGGGACTTCAACTATAGCTAGTTTTATTTTCAGATGCGTCTTTGTAGTCAGCTACTCAGTATTCTCCTTATTTAACTATCATCATGGCAAATTACCCCTTGCCAAAGACTATTTGGGGTTTGTATTCCTCTGAAATGCTTTTCACAGAGTCTCCATGGATTTATGGGGAGGAGTGTCTGTAGCTAATGTTGCTCAGTTACGACTTTTATTATGCAAAAAACCCCAACAAAACCTTACTATTAGCTGCATTTTATGCTGAGCCCTTTTTCTGGAAAATGAATGCAACACTGAAACTCTGGCTTTAGAGTTATGTGTCAACCGCATACCATTTGAAAATCCCAACCTTACTGATGCCACTGAATTTAGAGAAATATCAAATCTTTCTCAAAGTGATAACAGGAGACTGCTTCTTTTTTATATTTGAAAGGCTGTTTCTAGTCTAATCTCATTCCATTTTGACGTCATCTTTGATTGGAACGAAAAACATTTATAAAATGTGTAGTAATTTTGGGAACAAATCGTCATGAGGCTTTGGTACACGGGCGGGATTAGCATGTGTACAGAAAAGGCTGGTCACATGTTTTGGGAGCATGACATATACTGGAAAAAGCCATGGCTTTGGAACTAGACAGTTCCTGGGTTCAAATCCAAACTCTGTCATAGTACCTAATAGCTGACGCCTTTAATCAGTTAATCCTTAAATTCTCTGTTTTCTTTTTCTTTCCTTTCTTTCTCTCTTTCTCACTTTCTTTCTCTCTTTCTTTCTTTCTTCTTTCCTTCTTTCGAGATGGAGTTTTGCTCTTTTTGCCTAGGCTGGAGTGCAATGGCATGATCTCGGCTCACTGCAAGCTCTACCTCCCTGGTTCAAGTGATTCTCCTGCCTCAGCCTCCCGAGTAGCTAGGATTACAGGCATGTGCCACCACACTGGTCTAATTTTGTATTTTTAGTAGAGACGGGGTTTCTCCATGTTGGTCAGGCTGGTCTCGAACTCCTGACCTCAGGTGATCTGCCTGCCTTGGCCTCCCAAAGTGCTGGGATTACAGGCATGAGCCACTGCACCCAGTCTCTCTGATTTTTTTCTATCAGGGACCTCAATAAGTGATAAGTGAAGAATAAGAGTGCATGAAAAGCCTCGCATTGTGCTTGCCACGAGAAGGAGCACAACAAATGTGATTTCCTTCCACTTTTCCATTCATTTAGTGAAATATAGGGTGCAGTTAAGGGAAGGGAAGAAAAGTTTCAGAATCAAGAATATCTTCCAGAGAGCAAATTCAAGGGACACAAAGATATGGTGGTTCATGCCTGTAATCCTAGCACTTTGTGAAGCTGACGGAGGATCCCTTGAGCCCAGGAGTTTGAGACTAGTCTGGGAAACATACTGAGACTCTTGTATCTACAAAAACTTTTTAAAAAAGTTATCCAAGTGTGGTGGCACGTGCCTGTGGTCCCAGCTACTCGGGAGGCTGAGGTAGGAGGATCACTTGAGCCCGGAGGTTGAGGGTGCAGTGAGCTATTGATCACGCTGCTGAACTCTAGCATGGGTGACAGAAAGAGAACCTATCTTAAAAGAAAAAAAGAAAGAAAAGTAAAGAAAAAAGGAAAAACAAATTCAAGGGACAGGGTACGTGGGAATGCAGAAGAGACCCTCTGGGTAACATTCCAGGTGTGTGATCCAGGTGGAGAATCACATGAAAGAACCAGGTCTGGAACGATCCAAAGATGGGAAGGAGGGATCAGGGTAGAATTCTTCTTCTTGAGGAGAAAGCAGGAACGCATCGGGGTAGGGATTGTGGGAGACCTTACAGTCAGTTCTTTCACACTCACTGTGGATGGCACAATTCTGAATGCACTAAGATCTAATGTTTGGCCTATGGCAGGCTTTACAGACTTTACTGTGCATTCCAAACACTGAGGTGCCTGTTGATTTCAGAGTCCATTCCAGTCTACGGAATCTCCATTTCACCAGGCTGCCCAGGTGGCCCTGATGCACAGTAAATTTGGGAACCATCACCAGAAGAGACAGACTTGGAGGTGTGGACTTCTCAGGCCCTGGGGATTACTTGGTGATATTTGCTACTACCAAAGGCATTCACTGTTTTCCTTGAATAATAAAACCCACCAACAGTTCCTCTTGGTATGGAGTGTGGAAACAAAAAGGGCCTAGTTTCTGGAAGCATCCTTGATGTCTATTTTATCATATTCTTCTAATGTGACTTGTGCCCTTAAATGTTTTGGACAATTTTAGCCAGATAGGCTGCCTAGAGCCACGCTGAGGACACATATTTTTCACCATCTTTAGTTTGTCAATTTATTCCTGACCTGAATTGTCTAAAATATAAAGGAATTTGGAATGGGAGCAAGGAGTTACTCCCTCTGCAGTCTGACACAATTTCTGGCAGCAACCCCAAATTATGAAAGAATATCTCTACCAGCGGATCCCGAGGCAATGTGGGAAGGAGAAAGAGGAAGGACGTGGCTTATCAAAGGCTCGGTGGGTTGGAGGGGGAGGTAGGTGGGTTAGGGGTGTATGTCAAGGAAAAAAGTCCTCAGATGGTGTGAAGTACACTGCTGGGTTGAGAATCATTGCCTGTATGTTTGAAATAGGATTCTCTCTGCCAGTGTTCTGCTTGATATTTAACACAGTATGCAGAGAGGTGAAACATGTGGCACAGGGGAGGGCGAACCCTCCACAGCCTCTTCAGTGAAGCAAGAGAGCATGTCAAAATCTGCTCTCCTCCTGCAGTGAAGGGGAATTGCCTCTGAAAGGGCAGAAGCTTTTTAGCACAAACTTTGTTTTATTTTTATTTTATTTTATTTTATTTTATTTTATTTTATTTTATTTTATTTTATTTTTTGAGGCACAGGCTCACTCTGTTGCCCAGGCTGGAGTGCAGTGGTGTGATCTGGGTTCATTGCAACCTCTGCCTTTCGGGTTCAAGGGATTCTCCTGCCTTAGCATCCCAAGTAGCTGGGATTACAGGCACGCACCACCACATTTGACTAATTTTTGTATTTGTAGTAGAGACGGGGTTTCACCATATTGGCCAGGCTGGTCTTGAACTCCTGACTTCAGATGATCCGCCCACCTTGGCCTCCCAAAGTGCCAGGATGACAGGTGTGAGCCACCTTGCCTGGCCTGAGCACGAGCTTTAAAACCATTCGTTTGAAACTGACAAGTAATGCCTTCCAGTGGCCCTATAAGGAGTGCTGTTTGGGGAATCTAATGAGATAAAACAGCAAACGTGGAGATGGTTTGTCAAAGGCTGACAACTTTAGACAGCATCCAGATGCTCAAAAAAGACTTTGGGCTGGGCGCGGTGGCTCAAGCCTGTAATCCCAGCACTTTGGGAGGCCAAGACGGGCGGATCACGAGGTCAGGAGATCGAGACCATCCTGGCTAACACAGTGAAACCCCGTCTCTACTAAAAATACAAGAAAATTAGCCGGGCGAGGTGGCGGGCGCCTGTAGTCCCAGCTACTCGGGAGGCTGAGGCAGGAGAATGGCGTGAACCCGGGGGGGCGGAGCTTGCAGTGAGCCGAGATCGCGCCACTGCACTCCAGCCTGGGGCACAGAGCAAGACTCCGTCTCAAAAAAAAAAAAAAAAGACTTTGGAAGGTCAGCATCTATCTGCCTTTTGGGGAGGTCCTCAGAGTCAGATCCTTAATTTGAGATATGTTGGAAACTTCTATGTCCCTGGTTTTCTGAGGGCCATTTTGATTTAAAATAGGTCCTGCTATTTTCAGACCAGCTGTGAGACCATGTGGAACTTGTTTTGGTTTCGAGACTCTAATCACGGTAGACCTAAGGGAAAGAGGTCTGAAGCCTTATAGACGGACACCTATTTGGTAAAGCAAGTAAGTCCCTTATGGTTCCCAGCCGTTCCTGAGATAATTCTATTTACAGAACTAGGATAGAATATTCTTCCCTTAGCAAACTGGTGGTCATTATGGGACCTGAGAGAATGTTAAAATGCCCTGGATGGTTTCAGAGGACACAGCCCACATCTCTTATTCCCTACAAAAATGTTTATCCAAAAGGTGCTGTTAGTTAACTGAGTGACTTAGTATCTTCCTGAGAGAGATTTAAGAATCTTCTGGTTCTCTTTTAGACTTTAATGGACAGTCATGCTTTGATGTATTAGAAAACAAAGGCAACTTTGGAAAATATGCTTGATTTAGAGATAGTAATTTAAATTCTGAAAAAGCTCTAGTACAAACTGTTTTGGTGACAAGTATAGAGAACAGTCTACAGAGAAGTGATGAGAACATTGACTAGTCCCTTCATCTCTGAGGGCAGCAGATGATCCCTGGTGCCGTGTTCAGCACGAGGGCACAGGCCACATGAAGGACAGGTCAGCCGGGGCAGGCCTTGAAGGGGCTGAGTTCTCTGCAGGCAGAGGTGGTTGAACATTGTCAATGAGATAGTGGATGTAAAGTTCCTAGACCCTGGAGATGGACCCTGGAGCACAGGAGATGCTCAGAGATGTTGCCTTTTCTCTTCCCTGCCTTCTTCTATGCACTTCATAAGAAAGCACAAAGAAGATTCTACGTGAATGTCCTTTGAGGGAGAGGGATTTTCTGTGACAAGAACCTGACTATCAAGAAGACTGGGACTTCCCGCTAACAGAAGGTCTCATGGACTGAACTAATAAAAACAACTTTGACTTCTGTAGTGCTTTCAGCGTTCTAAGTCCTTTCTGCGTACATTAACATGCTTGTTTCTTATGATAATCCTTTAAGGTGTGCAGAGCAGAGATTTTCTCTATTTTATGGATAAGGAAATTGAGACTCAGAGCTTTTAAGGTTTTTGTCTTGGGTCACCTCTAGGTCCCACTCTTTCCACAACACTGCATTCGCTCTACAAGCAAATGTAGAGTGACAACATTTGCTTGTAGAGCTCACTGAAGCCCTGACTACAGGAAGATGTGGCTTAATTCTATTCTGACTAGAAAACTTTATAATTCGTGGATAAGTCTAAGACTACTTTGCCAAAGTCTAGATTTTTATTTAGCATCCTAAATTAAGCATTCCAGCTTATAATGTTCAGAAGTTATAGTGGAGAATAATGAAGAAAATAAACACAAATGTTCATTTTTCTTGGGCCAATTAGACTACTTAAGCAGACCATACAGGTCCGGATGTTAGTGTGGCAAATGCAAGAAGAGACAGGAGCAAGTTCATGATTCACGGTATTAAAGTGTGACATAAAAGATTAATAATTGAAAGCTTTGCCTTAACATTCCCCCAAACGAATTCAGTTCTGCACAACAGTGACTAGCACTGGTTGTAAAAACAAGCAACAAAAATGAAACTTTAAAAAGTTCTATTTATAGTTTGACAATATCTTTTATTTTATTTTATTATTATTATTTTTGAGATGGAGTCTTGCTCTGTTGCCCAGGCTGGAGTGCAGTGGTGCGATATCTGGTCACTGCAAGCTCCGCCTCCCGGGTTCACACCATTCTCCTGCCTCAGCCTCCCTAGTAGCTGGGACTATAGGCGCCCGCCACCATGGGCTAATTTTTTGTATTTTTAGTAGAGACGGGGTTTCACCGTGTTAACCAGGATGGTCTTGATCTCCTGACCTCATGATCTGCCTGCCTCAGCCTCTCAAAGTGCTGGGATTACAGGCATGAGCCACCGCGCCTGGCCTAGTTTGGCAATATCTTTAGTGATAATTTTTGTTTTTTTGAGACAGAGTCTCGCTCTGTTGCCCAGGCTGGAGTGCAGTGGTGTGTCTTGGTTCACTGCAACCCCCACCTTGCAGGTTCAAGTGATTCTCCTGGCTCAGCCTCCCGAGTAGCTGGGACTACAGGCGTGCGCCATTATGCCTGGCTAATTTTTTTTTTGTATTTGTAGTAGAGACGGGGTTTCACCATGTTGGTCAGGCTGGTCTCACTCCTGACCTCAGGTGATCTGTCTGCCTCGGCCTCCCAAAGTGCTCGCATTACTGGTGTGAGCCACTGTCCCCAGCCAATAATTAAATTTATAAATTATTTTTGTAGGAAGTTACAAGGACAACCTGAACTTCTTCTTGGTTCAATATGTGCCTATAATTTCAAGCATCTTTGAGAGATAGAGTACTTAGAATTTATGGTTAGGTGGGAGAGAGTTGTTCTATATTCTTTAAAATATAAAAACCAAAGTCATGTTTGATTGTCTCTGAATCTCTGCTTGTGGCATTCTCCCTCCCATCTGGAGTGCCCACTCTACCACCTCTGCTTGTTCCCATTCTGACCATCTTTTGAGATTAGTTTGAGGTGTGACGTCTTTCATAAAGTCTTCAGTAACCCTCCAACTGAAGAACAGCATCCCCTTTTCAGGGTTCCTACAGGTCTCTCTTAGGAAGCTTAATCCCTTTGGCCAGATGATATAGCTACTGGTACACATTTTCCTTCCACCAGATCTAAGGTCCTTGAGGAGCTTGTCTTCTCATCTCTGTAGCTTCCACATTAATGACCAGAAACTCATGCTTAGTAGATATTTAAAGAGTCGAAGAATTTATAAATAAATGGTCATTTGGTTTCTGTGATAATATATTGATGCCAGGGAACATGCTTCAAAAAAGAAAAAACTGATCATGACAAGTGAGCAAAGCTTGCAGAACAGATAAAAGCTTTGCTAGATGAGTCATAATTGCTTTTTTGCACTCCAGCCTGGGCAACAGAGCGAGACTCTGTCTCAAAAAAAAAAAAAGAAAGACTTTGCTAGGTCTTTATTTTTTATTTTGCTAGGTCTTTTACAGCTATGCGGTTCATTGACATTTAGTATGAATCTTAACTTTTCCTTCTACTCCTCACAAAACTTTTCAGCTACGTGACCTTACAATAACCATAGCCTACAGAATTTTATATAAATTTGAACTATTAAAATGTCTCATATTTTAAAATAATTCACTCTTTCTCCACTAACTTCAATGAAGGGAGGGATTTCTTAAACAATATATTAAAAAGGGTAAAGATAGATACATTTGTTGATTTTAAAATTAAAAACTTTTGTTAATTAAAGACATCATAGAGTGAAAAGACAAACCAAAGAATTAGTGAAGATAATCGCAGCATGCATAATAAATGAAGGACTCTTTATTTGTTATATTTAAGTAAGTTATAAGTAGAGATTTTTTAAATTTAAATTTAAATTTTTTATAGAGACGGGGTCTTGCTATATTGCCCAGGCTGGTCTTGAATTCCTGGGCCCAAGCTATCCTCCCAGCTTAGTCTCCCAAAGTGTGGAGATTACAGGTGTGAGCCACTGTGCCTAGCCTTATGAATAGAACTTTAGGCTGGGCCTGGTGGCTCATGCCTGTAATCCCAGCACTTTGGGAGGTGAGAGAGGCAGATTACCTGAGGTCAGGAGTTTGAGACCAGCCTGGCTAACATGGTGAAACTCCATCTCTACTAAAAAAACTACAAAGAAAAAAAAAATTAGCCAGGCATGGTGGTGGGTGCCTATAATCGCAGCTATGTGGGAGGCTGAGGCAGAAGAATTGCTTGAACCCAGGAGGTGGAGGCTGCAGTGAGCCAAGATCACGCCACTGCATTCCAGCCTAGGCTACAGAATGAGACTCTGTCTCAAAAAAGCAAAAACAAAAAACAAAAAAACATAGAATTTTAAATGTGGGCAAAAAGACTTAAACAGGTACTATATGAAAGAAAAATCCAAGTAGCCAATAAACATATGTAAATGTGCTCAATCTCAGGAAGTAATTAGGAAACTACAAATGGAAGTCACACTGAGATCACGCTACATACTCTCAATCAGAATGCCAAAATTTAAAAGTATGATAATATTTTGTGTTGAGACAATGGTGACTCTGACCCTCTGCTAGTAGGAGTGTACATTGAAACAATCTATTTGAAAAGAATCTGGTATTTATCTAACAAAGCTAAAGAAGTGCCCTATGACCAAGCAATTCTGCTTCTAGAAACTCACACATGTGTGCATCAAGATCTCTGCTCATACTCAGAACAGCATGGTTTGTCATAGCCAACAACTGGAGACAGCAAACCACCAGCAGCAGAATGTACCCATACATAGTGGAATGAATAAATAAACTGCTACACACGGCATGGGTAAAACTTACAATGTTAAGTGAAAGCAGCAACACATAAAAGAATATATATGATATGATTCCATTCATATAAAGTTAAAAAACTAAACTGTATTGTTTAGGGATTCATACACAAGTGGTAAAACTATTAGGCAAAGAAAGGATATGACTATCCTAAAAGTGGGATAATGTTATCTCTGTGTGGAGGAAGTGAGGGTGATGGGGAGACACATGGGATGCTTCTAGGGTGTGGGTGATATTCATTATTTTGGCCTGCAGTGATGACACAGGTCTTTGTGTATAATTATGCACATTTGTGTTTTATGCATGTTTTATTTATTTATTTATTTATTTAATTTTTTTGAGACAGAGCCTCACTCTGTTGCCCAGGCTGGAGTGCAGTGGTGCAATCTCGGCTCACTGCAACCTCTGCCTCCTAGGCTCAAGCGATTCTCATGCCTCAGCCTCCCAAGTAGGTGTGACCACAGGCATGCGACACCATGCCCAGCTAATTTTTGTATTTTTAGTACAAACAGGGTTTCACCGTGTTGGCCAGGCTGGTCTTGAACTCTTGACCTCAGGTGATTCGCCCACCTCGGCCTCCCAAAATGCTGGGATTACAGATATGAGCCACCGCGCTCAGTGTGTGTTTTATGCACTTTCCATATGAGTGTTTTATGCCACAAATATTGTTTTAAAATCGTATATTTAAAGGTGACAAGTAGAAGAATAGTTGTAGATTTATACATGATAAAAAAGCTCCCTCCCCCTTTACATTTATTCTTTTGGAAAAATTGGTCTTGAATTTGTTAGGTTTTAAATGAGAAGTCTTTAGGAATTCATTCACCTGAACTCACTCTTCCTTAAATATATCCTGCACTTTTCTGACTATGCTTTGCTTAAGGTTGCCAGAGAAAGCAAATAATCTGTGGTATTCGTACTGCAACATCCGCTCCCATGCACATAGTAGACATCACTAATTGAGTGCCACGTTCTTTTTTGCTGAGCTGGTTCTAGTCTCAGAATCCTTATTGCAATGTTCCAGACAGCCACTACCAACAGACTAGTGCTGGCATGTAAGAGGAAACCCATTTACTACTCCAAGTGAGCCCTATCTGCCAGAAGGAATACCCTTCCTCTCTAAAACCGCTTTTGGAAGCACTATTCTTTCATCATGGTGCCCCCTCAGACATCATGAGCTTCACAGACCTGCCCTCCTTCTTTATTGATTCCTCTACCATATTCACCTGCCTTATAGTCAACTCTCTTTTCATTATTGCTTCCCTGAAGAGCAATATTCAGATATTTTCCCCCTAATATCTCTCCGTTAAATTTTAATACCAAAGATATGCTGTATATCTGTGTATATACTGTGTGGCCTTTTGGAGGGCCACAAACCATTGTAATAGCTGAGATTTTTTCCACTCCCTCGCACTCTCAATAACCAATTGTCATCATCTTGGGGACTTATCACTCCCGTTGAGAATACATGCTCTAGACCTTCATGGCAGGACCTGTCATGAACTGTGTTGTTTCTCAAAGCAGAATATGACTTCCTATATGTCTGCCCCTAGAGTGGGTAAAATATTGTCTTGCACATATTAGGCACTCAAGAAATATTAGGCACTCAGAAAGATCATTCTGGTTAAAATAAACGCATGAATCTGAAATCAGTTTCAATACAACTAAGCCAGTTTCAAAAGAGTGGGCTTATCCGTAACTGCTCAGTCACTTGTGAAATATACTCTTACAAAAAGCTTTCATTTATAGTTCCAAAATTCATTAGAGTAGAAGAAATAGAATTGTTAGGCTAATTTGTGCTTTATGTTGACTTTTGCGTCATCTTACACATTAATTAATTGTCATGGCCTAACATTTCCAACTCAAAAGTAAATGAGTTAATTCTTGCTTTTGAAAACTGAAATATAATTTTGCTTTTTAAAAGGAAAATTATAAAATTAAATGTTGACTTCCAACTTTGCACCTATGTGCTTAGTCACAAAGTTCCTTTGCCTATGACCCTGAATTTGTTTCTCAGGTATCAGTATGTGTTAAAAACAAAGAAAAGGGCACACTACAATGTAGTTGTCCCAACTCCTCCCCACCCCACAAAATGTTAAACATTTACGTTCAGATGAGACAGAGTGATGGTAACTGGAAGTATATATAATAGACAAAATTGATTATTTTAAGAATGTGGCCTTACCAAAAGATTACTATGAGCTTAACTCATGATGGACTTACATGACACTGTTTCTACAGAATTTAAATTAGTAAGGGCAGAGAACTGCATTAGAATGGGCCAAATCCTAACCTCTCCCTCAACTGCATATATATAAATGTGCAACAACTGCTCTGGCTGCCACATGAAGATTGAGACTGGGACTCCACAGATCTCCAGTGCTTCTGAGCTGTGATGCCCATGAGGCTGTTGGGCCTGTTCTACAGGGGCTGCAGAAAATGGAAGAGGGGAACAGAGCTCAGCATCACAGTGAGAAGACCAATTTCTCTTGTTATTCACATCTTGTCCTTAGGGACCAGAATTTTTTTTTTTTTTTTTTTTTTAGATACAGTCTCACTCTGTTACCCAGGCTGGAGTGCAGTGGTGTGATCTCGGCTCACTGCAACGCCTGCCTCCTGGGTTCAAGCGATTCTCGTGCCTCAGCCTCCTGGGTCTGGAACTACAGGTGCGCACCACCATGCCCAGCTAATTTTTTTGTATTTTTAGTAGAGACCATGTTGGCCAGGCTGGTCTCGAACTCCTGACCTCGACTGATCTGCCTTCTTTGGCCTCCCAAAGTGATGGGATTATAGGCATGAGCCACTGTGCCTGGCTGGGACCAGACTTTTTTTTAAAAAAAATATTATTATTATACTTTAAGTTCTAGGGTACATGTGTACAACGTGCAGGTTTGTTACATAGGTATACATGTGCCATGTTGGTTTGCTGCACCCATCAAATCGTCATTTACATTGGGTATTTCTCCTAATGCTCTCTCTCCCCCAGCTCCCCACCTCCCGACAGGCCCCAGTATGTGATGTTCCCCTCCCTGTGTCCATGTGTTCTCATTGTTCAACTGCCACTTATGAGTGAGAACACGCAGTGGTTGGTTTTCTCGTCTTGTGTTACTTTGCTGAGAATGACGGTTTCTAGTTTCATCCATGTCCCTGCAAAGGACATGAACTCATCCCTTTTTTTATGGCTGCATAGTATTCCATGGTGTATATATGCCACATCTTCTTTATCCAGTCTATCATTGATGGGCATTTGGGTTGGTTCCAAGACTTTGCTATTGTGAATAGTGCCACAGTAAACATACGTGTGCATGTGTCTTTATAGTAGTATGATTTATAATCCTTTGGGTATATACCCAGTAATGGGATTGCTGGGTCAAATGGTATTTCTAGTTCTAGATCCTTGAGGAATCACCAACACTGTCTTCACAATGGTTGAACTAATTTACACTCCCACCAGCAGTGTAAAAGCATCCCTATTTCTCCACATCCTCTCCAGCATCTGTTGTTTCCTGACTTCTTAATAATCGCCATTCTAACTGGCATGAGATGGTATCTCACTGTGGTTTTGATTTGCATTTCTCTAATGACAGTGATGATGAGCATTTTTTCATGTGTCTGTTGGCCGCACAAATGTCTTCTTTTGAGAAGTGTCTGTTCATATCCTTCACCCATTTTTTGATGGGGTTGTTTGTTTTTTTCTTGTAAATTTGTTTAAGTTGTTTGTAGATTCTGGATATTAGCCCTTTGTCGGATGGATAGATTGCAAAAATTTTCTCCCAATCTGTAGGTTGCTTGTTCATTCTGCTGATAGATTCTTTTGCTGTGCAGAAGCCCTTTAGTTTAATTAGATCCCATTTGTCAATTTTGGCTTTTGTTGCCGTTGCTTTTGGTGTTTTAGTCATGATGTCTTTTCCCATGCCTATGCCTGAATAGTATTGCCTAGATTTTCTTCTAGAGTTTTTATGGTTTTAGGTCTTACGTTTAAGTCTTTAATCCAACTTGAGTTAATTTTTGTATAAGGTATAAGGAAAGGATCCAGTTTCAGCTTTCTGCATATGGCTAGCCAGTTTTTCCAGAACCATTTATTAAACAGGGAATCCTTTCCCCATTGTTTGTTTTTGTCAGGTTTGTCAAAGATCAGATGGTTGTAGATGTGTGGTGTTATTTCTGAGGCCTCTGTTCTGTCCCATTGGTCTATATCTCTGTTTTGGTACCAGTACCATGCTGTTTTGGTTACTGTAGCCTTGTGGTATAGTTTGAAGTCAGGTAGCGTGATGCCTCCAGCTTTGTTCTTTTTCCTTAGGATTGCCTTGGTTATGTAGGCTCTTTTTTTGCTCCATATGAAATTTAAAGTAGTTTTTTTCCAATTCTGTGAAAAAAGTCAGTGGTAGCTTGATGGGGATGGCATTGAATCTATAAATTATTTTGGGCAATATGGCCATTTTCACGATTTTGATTCTTCCTATCCATGAGCATGGAATGTTCTTCCATTTGTTTGTGTCCTCTTTTATTTCCTTAAGCAGTGGTTTGTAGATCTTGATGAAAAAGTCCTTTGCATCCCTTGTAAGTTGGATTCCTAGGTATTTTATTCTCTTTGTAGCAATTGTGAATGGGAGTTCACTCATGATTTGGCACTCTGTTTGTCTATTATTGGTGTACAGGAATGCTTGTGATTTTTGCACATTGATTTTGTATCCTGAGGCTTTTCTGAAGTTGCTTATCAGCTTAAGGAGATTTGGGGCTGAGACGATGGGGTTTTCTAAACATACAATCATGTCATCTGCAAACAGAGGCAATTTGACCTCCTCTTTTCCTAATTGAATACCCTTTATTTCTTTCTGTTGCCTGATTGCCGTGGCCAGAACTTCCAATACTATGTTGAATAGGAGTGGTGAGAGAGGGCATCCTTGTCTTGTGCTAGTTTTCAAAGGGAATGCTTCCAGTTTTTGCCCATTCAGTATGATATTGGCTGTGGGTCTGTCATAAACAGCTCTTATTATTTTGAGATATATTCCATCAATACCTAATTTATTGAGAGCTTTTAGCATGAAGGGCTGTTGAATTTTGTCAAAGGCCTTTTCTGCATCTATTGAGATAATCATGTGGTTTTTGTCATTGGTTCTGTTTATGCGATGGATTACGTTTATTGATTTGTGTATATTGAACCAGCCTTGCATCCCAGGGATGAAGCCTATTTGATCGTGGTGGATAAGCTTTTTGATGTGCTGCTGGATTTCATTTGCCAGTTTTTTATTGAGGATTTTCGTATCATTGTTCATGAGGGATATTGGCCTAAAATTTTCTTTTTTTATTGTGTCTTTTCCAGGTTTTGGTATCAGGATGCTGCTGGCCTCAAAAATGAGTTAGGGAGGAGTCCCTCTTTTTCTATTGATTGAGATAGTTTCAGAAGGAATGATACCAGCTCCTCTTTGTACCTCTGGTAGAATTTGACTGTGAATCTGTCTGGTCCTGGACTTTTTTTGGTTGGTAGGCTATCAATTATTGCCTCAATTTCAGAACCTGTTATTGGTCTATTCAGAAATTCAACTTCTTCCTGGTTTAGTCTTGGGAGGGTGTATGCGTCCAGGAATTTATCCATTTCTTCTAGATTTTCTAGTTTATTTGCATAGAGGCATCTATAGTATTCTCTGATGGTAGTTTGTATCTCTGTGGGATTGGTGGTAATATCCCCTTTATCATTTTTTTTGTATCTATTTGATCCTTCTCTCTTTTCTTATTAGTCTGGTTAGTGGTCTCGGTCTATGTATTTTGTTGATCTTTTCAAAAAACCAGCTCCCGGATTCATTGATTTTTTGAAGGGTTTTTTGTGTTTCTGTCTCCTTCAGTTCTGCTCTGATCTTAGTTATTTCTTGCCTACTGCTAGCTTTTGAATTTGTTTGCTCTTGCTTCTCTAGTTCTTTTAATTGTGATGTTAGGGTGTCGATTTTAGATCTTTCCTGCTTTCTCTTGTGGGCATTTAGTGCTATAAATTTCCCTCTATACACTGCTTTAAATGTGTCCCAGAGATTCTGGTACATTGTGTCTTTGTTCTCATTGGTTTCAAAGAGCATCTTTATTTCTGCCTTCACTTTGTTATTTACCCAATAGTCATTCAGGAGCAGGTTGTTCAGTTTCCACGTAGTTGTGAGGTTTTCAGTGAGTTTCTTAATCTTGAGTTCTAATTTGATTACACTGTGGTCTGAGAGACAGTTTGTTGTGATTTCTCTTCTTTTACATTTGCTGAGGAATGTTTTACTTCCAATTATGAGGTCAATTTTAGAATAAGTGTGATGTGGTGCTGAGAAGAATGTATATTCTGTTGGTTTGGGGTGGAGAGTTCTGTAGTTGTCTATTAGGTCCACTTGAAGATCAGACTTTTTAATGTTCTTGGTATAGTATAACTTGATTCAACTGGACCAAAAGGCCCCTGCCTTTAAATTCTGCCTTCTAGATATAAATGAGTGCATGTCTTTCTCTATCTTGTGTTCTAAAGTGCCCTCTCTTTCTCTCACCCCCTCCCTTACCCTTCTCACTTTCTCTCTCTCAATGTAAGGTTAGAATTCCGTGTTTCCGAAAGTGCATCAAAATCGCTTTGGGATTCCTGTTACAATGCACATTCCTGCTCACACTCCAGAATTCGGAGAGGGAGCCATGCTGCTGTTCTTGAGGTAGCCAAACAGAGGGAACTTTGGCTCTTCCTTCCCCTTTATTTTGGTGGTTTTTTAAGGTCAACAATATTAGCTGCTAGCTCAGCTAGTTTTGTCCTCCACCAAATTTGCTCTGAAGAGTTTAGTGTCGACTTCCACCTTGAGCTCTTGAAGGGAAAAAGGATTGAGCCCATGGGTATTATTAATAGTGATAACGATTAAGAAGGGATTCTGGCATGTTTTCAGGACCGACAACAATAACTCTGGAATAATGTGGTGATATAAGATTACAGCATCATGACATTTCCATGGTAATGCAGTTTTAAACCTTACTGGTGAGATATTGTCTAGGGTAATTGAAGCAACAACTTTAACCTAGGGACACACTATATCTATGTAATCCAATAACAGGATATATTTGAGTGAGGGGAAAACATATATAGGCCATTCAAGTATGGCTTAGGTGATAAAAGAGTAGGGAAAATGTTGAAATTACTTAAGACTCTATTGTTGCATATAAGACAAACATATATAAGGAAGAACGTTTTCACTGGCAGTAGTTTTAAGTTATATTTTCAACATGTGGGCCACAAAAGGAAGATGATGATAGACGTTTGTTTTTCTGGGTTGAGAATATGTGTAAGCAGATATCTTAATAATGTCCTTATGTATTTCTGTTGCTTTTATTGTCTTGTCATCTTCAGTGCTGATTTTGTATATAGTGACCTACAGTATTTACATTTTCTGAAACATCCTGATTTAGGACAGGCCAAGCTATCATGCCTGAACACTGGTTTCAGCTTATCAGAAATTTTGGTTCTGCTAAGGATTAGGTCCCAAAACATTAGCCCTAATTCATTAGCCTAATATGCCTGGGCCCTGTATAGGTACTTTGCATGTATTATCTTAGTCATCGTGATAATCCACTAAAATTGATATTATTGTACCATTTTTCAGATAAGCAAATTTATCTTAAAAATGTCAGATGACTTGCCCAAATCATACAGCTAGACAATGATGAAGCTATAATTAAAACAAGATCTGCTTAGCTCCAAAGCCTGGGCAGCTTGTAACCATTCCTCTAGTTTCAGAGACTAAAAGCTTCGGGCTCTATCCTCTACCTTGACCAAGGTCAACTGTATATAACATTTTTCTTTATTTGTAAAGATGACATAATTGACAATGATTACATCATTGTGTGTACTAAAGCAGCTAAGAACAGGATGTGACATGTCACAGGGACAGTATATTTGTGCAAGAATAAAAAGGCAGAGGATAAACAAGCTTTACCAACAATCCTTGTTACCAAACGACCTTCATCCTATATTTCCTATGTTGCAGGCACTTGGCAGGACTCCAATTACAAAATGCAAAGGAACAAAATAAACACCAATATTGCACAATGCTCCTTGGCATACAAAAGAAGAGTAGACATTGTGTGTTGTAGTGAGCCTCGTTGCATAATGGCAATTACTGTTAAAATGACATTTTTTGGCTACCTTCTATACAGAGTTAGTAGCAGATTCCTAAATGGAAATCTGCTAAATGGTGATGATGCTGCCCTCTAATCTCTTTAGTATTTGATGATCCCATCTAACTTTGACAGTTTAAAATGTCTCTTCTTTTTATAATTTTTTTTTTTTTTGAGATGGAGTCTCGCTTTGTTGCCCAGGCTGGAGTGCAGTGTCGCAATCTCGGCTCACTGCAAGCTCCGCCTCCCGGGTTCATGTAATTCTCCTGCCTCAGCCTCCCGAGTAGCTGGGACTACAGATGCCCACCACCATGCCCGGCTAATTTTTTGTATTTTTAGTAGAGATGGGGTTTCACTGTGTTAGCCAGGATGGTCTCGATCTCCTGACCTCATGATCTGTCCGCCTTGGCCTCCCAAAGTGCTGGGATTACAGGCGTGAACCACTGCGCCTGGCCTGTCTCTTCTTTTTAATATTCCTTCAATTTAATATTTAATATTCCTTAATATAGAACCTATAGACTAAGACACCTCAAGTAGCCCTTGATGAGTTACTGTATTATATTACACAATACATAAGCTTGATCTGCTCTGACCAGAATGTAAACCCCTTGTTTTGTATGTACGAAACGTAAGCTTAACCAGCTCACAAGCTCCTTCAGGGCCAGAAACCATGTACAGCTTCCACATATTTTTATTGATTGATTGACTTTTTGCCTTTTAAATTTGAGTTTTAGAATTTAAAATTCAGAAAGTCGTGGCAGAGATAAGAGAAGGAGCATCTGAATGCTGAGAAGAGTTTGGCTAGAGATGGTTGGAGAAGAGAGAGGCTGCTGGATGGTCAAACTCCAGGAGATGATCATCTTCCCACTGCATCCCACCTCCACCCTCAATAAAACCTGCACAATCACCATCCTCAATTCCCTGTGCAACTTGGTTCTTCCTGGACGCTGGACAAAGACCTAGGTACTGAGAGGACACTGAGCTGGTTAACACTTAAGCCGTCTGCAGATGGCAAAACTAAAAGAGCACTGTAACACATGCCTACTTGGGCTTTGGGAGTCGCAGGCACCCACCGCTAGATGCTACCATGGGGCCAGAGCCCCAGAACACTCGTCCCAGCTCCTGCAACTGCCCATCTGTGTGCTTCCCCTCCCATAAGTGGTTTGAGCATGCAGAGGGTGAACAGACAAGCCACACCCGTTACATGTCCTGCAAGGTTGGGGGCAGGGGTATCAGGGAATTCTCCCGTTTCATGAAGACTGAATCTTGAGAATTACCACTGTTCTGTTATTTGATAGGTATGTCACAGAGTAGAAGAGGTTGGGAAATCATGCTTCCAGGAGTCATCACTCAATTTGAGAACAGTTACTACAGAGCTCTGGGAAGAAAAGTAGATTAATTGCTTTGCTTACTTCAAACATTCCTTTTTTGTTCTTTAAACTTGAGTATCTTTACTTTATATCCACCTTAATTCCTTTCCCTACCTGAAGAAGGTGTGGCTTTCAGATAAAGCCATGCCAATCAAAGATTTTTAAATGTGGGGTACTGGGATACTGGACAGGGCTAAGTTGCTAAACTGGGAAGGCCAGAGAAGGTGAGTGAAGTGGGTTAGACTAAGGAAGGGGAAGTTGCCTTCCTTAGTCACACCTGCCAATCACTCAGACTCTGCTAAAAGGGAAGGCCCAGTTGGTACTGTGCTGTCCTCTGCAGGTAGTCACCTGTCCAGGCAGGAAAGCCTTGGCAGCCAGTCATTTCCTGGATGCCAAAGCAGGCAGAGGACACATCTCTGGGTCCCAGGCATAGCAAAGCATTTTACATAATGACTTACTTGGTCTCTGTTTCCCTCTCTCAAAAAAGTAAGATTCAATTTTTCCTTTCCAAGAAAGTTAGTAAAAGGAGAAAAGGAAAAGGAAAATTAGTATTTATAAAATATTGGCATTTGGTTTTAATGTAGGTATTTATTTTAATGGAAACAGCTACCAAGTCCTTGTGCCAAGGGGAACTAACTCACCACACTGGAGGAGAGGTGGCAGAAGCGCTCCTCCATCCTGCTCACTTCGGAACCCTACTGTGTCCTAAACCAGGCTGTGTGCTGGGGTGGGGACAGTTTTGCACATGTGCTGCAGAGCCTAACAGCTTATACATCTATAATGCTAAGGACTAGATTTACTAACCTCTAAGGTCCATAAAATCAAATTAGAAGCTCAGTGAAATGTTTTCTGTAGGCATTAAACAAATATTTGTTGAATTGAACTATCTAACAAATGAAGTCATATATTAGAATTAAGTGATAGTATGTAAGGATGCTTTTGCCTTACCTGTCATGTCTCAATACAGGTGTGGGCAACACGCTTGTCAGAAGCCATCCGAATTCAGCCAGAGTGTGCAGCAGAGGGCCATAATCTGTTTTGATTTCACATCCCTGCATGAATAAGCATAAGAACTCATACTCTAATGGCAAAGACAACCAACTACACAATTACAACAAAGGGTGATACGTGTTAGGATGAGGGGAGTTCACTTTCATCCGTTGCAGCCTTCCTGGGCTTCATGTTCTGCTCTGCTTCCTTCTAATAATTGAACCAAGTTAGAAACACTGGTAAAGGAGAGAGGTTTCCATCCCGTTGTCCGAAGTTTGGGCCTTCCTTTGGTCTTGTTAGGGCAGTGGTTCCGGAAATTTAATATATGGGGTTGGGAAGCTGGGAATCTGCATTTTATTTTATTTTATTTTAAGAGAGGGTCTCATTCCTCCATCCGGGCTAGGGTGCAGTGGCACAATCATAACTCACTTTAACCTCAATTTTCTGGGCTCAAACTATCCTCCTGCCTCTGCCGCCTGAGGAACTGGGACTACAGGTGCATGACACTATGCCTGGTTACTTCTTAAATTTTTTTGTAGAGATGGGGTCTCACTATGTTGCCCAGGCTGGTCTTGAACTCTCAGGCTCAAGTTATCCTCCCATTTCACCTCCCTAAAGTGCTGGGTTACAGGTGTGAGCCTCTGTGCCAGGCAGAGTCTGCATTTTCACATGAGCTCCTTAGGGGATTTGGATCCAAGAAGTTTCTAGAACACATTTTCACAAACACTGGTCTAGGGACCAGGAAGTGAGGACAAGAGTGGAACCCTACTGTGTCCTAAATACCACTATCGTGGTATTGAAGATGAGAGGTGCTTGGGTGTGGGGAGTCTTTTCACCACTTTTTACTTAATTTGGAATTGAGTTTTGCTTGGAGCTTTACCTCTTCCCCCAAATCCTTTTTCCCCACTCAGTGGGTTTTCTGGTTTCTTTGAAAATGGGCTATGTCTCTTAACCTGTGTACGGTCAGAAAGGTAAAAGTGCCCCTGAAACAGCCTGTCAGGGAAGGCCTCACACACAAAACAGAATATACCTGAATTCAGTGTGTACACCTCAAGGGCAGTCCATTCAGTGACATCTGAATTCAGGGAGCACAACTGCAGCAGCAATGTCATCTCTGATTGTGAAGGACAATGCTGTGTGTACATGTTTGGCCTGGTGAGAGAGAGAACATCTTTTGGATATTTTTGCCTTTGAAAGTCGTTCATAAGGTTAAAAAAACCTCAGTCACATTGGTTGATTGGAGACAAAACACTAGGTGAGTGACTGAATTTTTTTATTTCAATCAGTTGCCACAGAATGCTGTAAAGAGAAGCTCAGTGCCAGGAGATGTTTTTTTGGCTTAAAATTTTTGGGAACTTACTGCTACTTATGCATAGTTAATTATTTCTCTATCTTGCAAAAACATTTAACATTGGATAAAGCAAATTACCTTTTCACAAATCTGAAAGAAGTGTGTTCATGCATTTGTGATGAGATTCTAAACACTAAACAAATATGTGTTTAAGGATACCGCATGTGCCAGGCACTGAAGAGCTTTAACATGTAAAATAAAATATGTATAGCCTGGGCAACATGGTGAGACCCTATCTCTACAAAAAATACAAAAAAATTAGCTGAGTATGGTGGTGCATGCCTGTAGTCCCAGCTACCTGGGAGGCTGAGGTTGGAGAATCACCTGAGCCAGGGGAAGTTAAGGCTGCAGTGAACTGTGATGCACTCCAGCCTGGGTGACAGAGTAAGACCCTGTCTCAAAAAACAAAAAACAAAAAACAAAAAAAAACCCAAACCAAACATATATATATTATATATATTATATTTATATATGTAAAGCTAAATTGTCAGAAAACTGCAGCTCACCTCAATAACAGTCCATTGTTCTACTACGATGGCATCATTTCCTTTCCTACTAGAACCTGGAACTCCAGAACCTTCTTCTTCATAGATAAAAAATCCTTCCAAAGATTTAGGCAAATGTTCCCCTGTGAGGAAAAGGATACAATTAAGAAGGGTTGTAAATACTAAGTGGCTCGTAAAACCATCTAAATCCTTAAATAACCCACATAGGAAACTGAAGGAAAAACATTGCAATTAAAAAACATTTGTTTTGGCGGAATCAATAATCTCCTCCTCCTCATGGAAAGTTTTTCTTTCTCCCCAAAGATCAACAGTTTTTTTTTTTTTCACTTCACTGAATTAAAATCCAACTATACACATAAAAACTACAATAGCAAAAACAAGATAAAATAGTGTGGCACAGTGAGAAGCGAGTGGAAAATCAATCTAAAAGGCCTCTGGAAGTGATCTTCATTTTGAAATCAAAATTTGGTTGCGGGTCTATCCGTTGTATGCATGTTAATTATACCATTAAGAGAAACAGCATAAAAATGTTAATATTGGAAATTAAAGGCATGATATTAAAATTAATGCTAGGTAAGTTTACTTCAAAAGACCTAAACACGGAACAATTCTTTACCTCATTGATGGGTTAAAAGGGAAAAAAAAGAAAAACAGGGACAGGAAGACCCTAAACAGAAGTCATTGTCAAAAGAATTCCTGCTGGGAAGGAAGTTTTAAGGGAGGGCCTCTTTGACTTTTTCTTGAATAGTTGACAATAACCAGCTGGCCTACACAAACTGATTTTATGGAAGTTCTTTTGTCTCCTATTTTGCTATAGGAGACATTTTTCCCATGCTCATGTGCTGGTTAATTAAACATTTCGGTTTCTGTGCAGCACAATGTCACATTGAAGTTTCCCTGGTTGACAGCTCTCTAAATTCTAAAGGTCTGAAAAGTTTTCAAATGATCTTTTAAGCTTAAAGATAAAAAAGACAAAAGTAATTTTAATGTAATTTTCTGTTTTAATTTTTATTATCAGGCTATAAATTTTAAGAGATAAATCATTATTATTATTATTATTTTTTAAATTATTATTATACTTTAAGTTCTAGGGTACATGTGCATAACGTGCAGGTTTGTTACATATGTATACTTGTGCCATGTTGGTGTGCTGCACCCATCAACTCGTCAGCACCCATCAACTCGTCATTTACATCAGGTATAACTCCCAAAGCAATCCCTCCCTCCTCCCCCCTCCCCATGATAGGCCCCGGTGTGTGATGTTCCCCTTCCCGAGTCCAAGTGATCTCATTGTTCAGTTCCCACCTATGAGTGAGAACATGCAGTGTTTGGTTTTCTGTTCTTGCAATAGTTTGCTGAGAATGATGGTTTCCAGCTACATCCATGACCCTACAAAGGACACAAACTCATCCTTTTTTATGGCTGCATAGTATTAAACCATTATTATTATTTTTTTGACATCATTCATGGTTACGGCAGAACACCATGAAGAATTTGCGTTGTTCAGAGTGGTTCCCAAGAACCCAGTAGGCTGGGCGCAGGCTCACTCCTGTAATCCCAACACTTTGGGAGGCCGAGGCAGGCAGATCACCTGAGGTCAGGAGTTCGAGACCAGCCTGACCAACATGGAGAAACCCCATATCTACTGAAAATACAAAATTAGCTGGGCATGGTGGCGCATGCCTGTAATCCTGGCTACTTGGGAAGTAGAGGCAGGAGAATCACTTGAACCTGGGAGGCAGATATTGCGGTGAGCCGAGATCGTGCCATTGCACGTCAGCCTGGATGACAGAGCAAGACTCCATCTCAAAAACAAAAGAAAACAAAAAGAAAAATGAAAAACAAACAAAAAAACCAGTAAAGTTTAGTTTCCTAGTTCAAATTGGTTTTCTAATTACCGTATATATTTCATTTCCTTTAAATGTACTTATTTACCATCACACCAAAGTGACCAGTGGAATCAAATTTGTTTCTGATTGAAAGTTTAGGGCATCACTAGATCATCTTTACAATTGTACATGCCCCAAGTTCCCTTTTAGAGGTATGTGTTTTAAAATTAGTTGTATGCTGTGATAATTACACAGTTAATTATAATCTCCTCCTTTTTTACTTTGGGATTATATAATGTGAAAACTCTGGGCTTTGTGGCTCCAGGTCTGTTTTCTTGCTCTCAGTATTTGAAGACACTAGCACAGTCCTACCTTGCTTTATTGTGCTTTGCTTTACTGTGTTTTGCAGATATTGTTTTTTTTTTTTTCAAATTGAAGGTTTGTGGCAATCCTGCATTGAGCAAGTCTATTAGTGCCATTTTTCCAAAGGTGTGTACTCACTTCATGTCTTGGTGTCACATTTTAATAATTCTTGCAATATTTCAATGGTTTTCATTATTATTCTGTCTGTTATGGTGGTCTGTGATCAATGATCTTTGATGTTACTATTGTAATTGTTTTGGGCCACCGGGAACCATGCCCATATAAAACGGCGAATTTAATTGATAAATGTTGTGGGAGTTCTGACTGCTCCACTGACTGGCCCTCCCCCCATCTCTGTCCCTCTCCTTGAGCCCCCCATTCCCTGAAATTAGGCCAATGAATAACTCTGAAACAGCCTCTAGGTGTTCAAGTGAAAAGAAGAGTCACAAGTTTCTTATTTTAAATCGAAAGCTGGGAATCATTATTAAGCTTAGTGAGGAAGACATGTCAAAGCTGAGACAGGCAGTGAAGTAGGCCTCTTGTGTCAGTTAGCCAAGTTGTGAATGTAAGGGAAAAGTTCTTGAAGGAAAATAAAAGTGAATGAATGATAAGAAAGCAAAACAGAATTCTTGATGATATGAAGACAGTTTTAATGGTTTGGATAGAAGATCAAACCAGCCACAAGCAGTCCCTTAAGCCAAAGTCTAATCCAGAGCAAGATCCTAACTCTATTCCATTCTATGAAGGCTGAGAGAGGTGAGGAAGCTGTGGAAGAAAAGTTGGAAGCCGACAGAGGTTGGTTCATAAAGTTTAAGGAAAGAAGCTGTCTCTATAACATAAAATTGCAAGGCGAAGGAGCAAGTGCTGATGTGGAAGCTACAGCAAGTTATCTAGAAGATCCAGCTAAGAGAATAGATAAAGGTGGCTACACAAAATTACAGATTTTTATTTATTTATTATTTATTTATTTATTTTGAGACAGGGTCTCACTCTTTCACTCAGGCTGGGGTATGGTGGCGCGATCTCGGCTCACTGCAACCTCTACCTCCCCAGGCTCAAGCGATTCTCCTGCCTCAGTGTTCCAAGTAGCTGAGATTACAGGTGCATGCCACCACACCCAGCTAATTTTTGTTTTTTTAGTAGAGATGGGGTTTCACCATGTTAGCCAGGCTGGTCTCGAACTCCGGATCTCAAATTATCCACCTGCCTCAGTCTCCCAAAGTGTTGGGATTACAGGTGTGAGCCACCGTGCCCGGCCTAAAACTACAGATTTTCAATGTCAGTAAAACAACCTTATAGTGGAAGATGTCATCCAGGACTTTCATTGCTAGAGAGGGGGAGTCAATGCCGGGCTTCAAAGCTTCATAGGACAGGTTAACTCTCTTGTTAGGGACTAATGCAGCTGGTGACTTTAAGTTGAAGCCAATGCTTATTTACTACTCTAAAAATCCTAGGGCCCTTAAGAATTACGCTAAATCTACTCTGCCTGTGATCTAGACATGGAAAACAAAGCCTGGATGACAGCACATCTGTTTATGGTATGGTTTACTGAATATTTTAAGCCCACTATTCAGACCTACTGCTCGGAAAAAAAGATACCTTTCAAAATATTATGCTTATTGACAACGTACTTGATCACCTAAGAGCTCCGATCAAGATATACAAGAAGATTAATGTTTTCTTTTCTTTTCTTTTTTTTTGAAAACATAGACTTTTAATAACTGCTTTTATCACCAGGTTAAGCCATGCAGTTATGAAGTAGTTAGAAATTTCTGAAAGGAGGCCGGGCGTGATGGCTCACGCCTGTAATCCCAGCACTTTGGGAGGCCGAGACGGGCGGATCACGAGGTCAGGAGATCGAGACCATCCTGGCTAACACGGTGAAACCCCATCTCTACTAAAAATACAAAAATTAGCCGGACGCGATGGTGGGCGCCTGTAGTTCCAGCTACACGGGAGGCTGAGGCAGGAGAATGGCATGAACCCGGGAGGTGGAGCTTGCAATGAGTGGAGATTGCGCCACTGCATCCCAGCCTAAGCGACAGAGTGAGACTCCGTCTCAAAAAAAAAAAAAAAAAAAAAAAAGAAATTTCTGAAAGGGTGCTATAGTTAAAAGAAAAAAAAGCTGATTCTTACACATATATTATCTAGCACTTCATGGGGACACTACTGTTCAAAAGGCCCTGACCAAATAACTCCCAAATTAAACACTCAACCCAAGGTTGTTTTCAGCCCACTGCTAACGAAGCTGGGTGCAGAATGCAAAGCCTCTAAAAGGAGAGGACACAAAGTCAGGTGAGTAGGGCCATTGGCAATGCTAAGAGCCAGCCAGACTCCAAACAGGGAGTCTGGTTTTTTTCTGGGACACTCTATTTGAATTATTGTTTAATTAGTCAACCATAGATCTTCAAAAGAGACCAATTAGTTAACATGATAAAAAGGTTACTGCATTCTTTGGACTAGGTGTCATAATTATAGTTAGCAAATTCTGACAGTTTTAATGAAAATAGCCTCCACCATTTTGCAAGTATGAAGATAACTTATTTATCCACAGGGCTTTTAATGTCTGCTGAACAGCAATACATGACTGATAAGCTATAAATGACACTGTTTTATGATAGAAAAATACTAGTTTTTTTCATTTGTTATTTTAATAGGCATTCACTGTTTGAGTCAAGGTTAGGCTTGTTAAGTGATTAAAAGCAATTTTATGACAGCAGCATGTACTTATTTTATTCTAAAAGAATAAAATTGATAAACAGAAACAGTTTTTATATTTCTTTGCAACCTGCAAAATTGAGTTATTTTGCTGATATAAAACACTAAGAACTCACTTGAGGACCATGCCACCTTCTGAAAAGGCCACACACCTACTTCTTAAATGGGTTACAGTTACAGTGTGTCCCACACTCGTCCAGAGCATAATAAGTGAGCAACTGACTGCTCTTGACTGTCCCTTCCCCAGCAATAGCACTGATTGTGTTGGGGACAGCCACAGAGCAAAGCTGCACAGCCAGATGGAGGAGACTTTATTTAAAGGCAAAATACCAAAATGGCTCTCTGGTGTAGGTGATTTCTACTTTCACACTCAGCTTGTACATGATCCCCTAACCTTAATTTCTTTCTCCTTAAGGGGCTGATTTGGACTGACTTGTTGAGAATGGTATCCATTATTAATGTCAGGAGGGAAAGGGATTTCTGTGGTTACATGTAAACTTGTGATAGGTCTGCAGAAGTTACAGGTGAAGAGGGCAGTGAGGAAGTCAGCCACGATCCATCTATGTGAAGGTCATACCAGCTTCATTGTACACTTTGAAGACTTTCTCAATGGCATTGACATAGGCAGCTATTCTCAGGTCCAATCCCAGGTTAGTTATACTTCATGACTGTGCACATAATTTGCCTGGTAGAACGCTCCATTGTGTATGCTAAGCCAGAGTGCACGATGTCTTTCTCAGATGCACCCGATATCCTGTCTTGGATCTCTGCTGTGGATACAATGGGAACAGTTCCACCATGCTTTCCAAATTTTCCTTCTAAACTCTCTTGAACAGACATGAGCAAGTTGTAGTTAGAATCCCTTTCATATTTGAAGGTCAAATGGCCATAGCTGACATGATTCAGATTCTTCAGCCACTCAAAGTAAGATACTGTCACTCCTCCAGCATTCAAGTAGAGATCCGGAATAACCACAATGTTTCTCTCCAGGAAGATCTTGTCAGTTTCTGGAGTTGTTGGCCCATTGGCGCCTTCAGCAATGATCTTGGCTTTGACTCTGGGTGCATTGGATTTGGTCAACGGCTTCTCACTGGCAGCTGGAATCAGTATGTCACAGTTGGCCTCCAAGATGCTTCCTTCATAGGGCTTTACCCTGGGGAAGCCCAGAATGGACCCATGTTGCAATTTGAAGTCTTCCAGTTCCTTTGGGTCAATACCATCTGGATTCCACATGCTCCCATCAGACTCAGCAACAGCAATACATTTAGCACCAAAACGATGTAAAAATCTCATGGAATGTAGGCCCACATTACCAAGTCCCTGAACAACAAATGTTTTATCTCCAAACCCTGGTGTCATTCCTAAAATGCTCATGTAAGAAGCTTCATTGAAGAAGTTTTCAATCTCACGGAAGACACCACGGCCAGTAGCAGAGATG
The DNA here is from genome assembly GCF_008728515.1 of Papio anubis. NCBI lineage: Eukaryota > Metazoa > Chordata > Mammalia > Primates > Cercopithecidae > Papio > Papio anubis. The sequence continues at coordinate 81,236,827 of NC_044985.1, forward strand.
CGTCCATGGATTCCCCCTTGGCTGATGGGTTTACCAGTAACACAGGCGTGTGCATTAATGTCATAGTGCCCTTTGGTGCTGGCATAGGTATCAGCGATCTAGGACATCTCCCCCTCACCTTTGCTCATGTCTGGGGCAGGCACATCAATGCCAGGACCAATACAGCCCTTCTTTGCTAGCTCCATGGTGAGCCTCCTTGTGATCTTTTCCAATTCATTATCGGTATAGTTCTTGGGATTGATCTTAACACCAGCTTTAGCAGCCCCAAATGGCACATCAACCACTGCACACTTGTATGTCATCAGAGAAGCCAAAGCTTTTACTTCATCTACACTCTCATCAGTGCTGTAACAGATACCTCCCCTGCAGGGCGTGCGGTGCTGGCTGTGCTGGGCTCGGCAGCCTTCGATGACCTCCCAGGAGCGGTCGTTGCGCCGGATGGGGAAGGAGAGACTCAGCACTTGGATGCAGGGCTTGATGATCCGCAGGATGCCGCGCACCCGGTTCCGCTTCTGCTCCTCGCTCTCACGGGTTCTCAGGTCCTCCACCAGCTTGTCCTCCACGATGCTGGCGCCGCGGTCGAAGAAGTCCTCCACCATCTTGAAGAAGTTGGGGTCGCCCTCGCGGTCGGCCACCGCCTGGCTGTAGTGGCGCCGGGCGGCCAATGCGAGCCCCGGCTGCGGGGCGGCGGCGGGCTGTCCCCGGGCCTGGCCCAGCAACGCGGCGGAGTCTGCGGCCGCTGAGCCCAGGGCTGCGGGCCCGGCCCGGTACAGCAGCAGCGCCTCGCCCAGGCAGCGGTACATGGCGCCAGGCGGAGGGGAGGTGCGTGACGGTCGCGGAACAGGCGCGCTTTCTCAGAGTCCCCGCTACTAGGGAGGAAGAAGATTAATGTTTTCATGCCTACTAACACAACATCCATTCTGCAGCCCATGGATCAAGGAGCCATTTTGACTTTCAAGTCATATATTTAAGGAATACATTTTGTAAGGCTATAGCTGCCATGGATAGTAATTCCTCTGATGGATCTGGGCAAAATAAATTAAAACCTTCTGGAGAGGATTCACTATTCTAGATGCCATTAAGAACATTTATGATTCATGGGAGGAGGTCAAAATATCAACATGAACAGGAGTTTGAAATAGGTTGACTCCAGTTTTCATGGATGACTTTGAGGGGTTCATGTGGTGAAAATAGTGAGAGCTAGAATTAGAAGTGGAGCCTAAAGATGGGACTAAATTGCTGCAATCTCGTAGTAAAGCCTGAATGGATGAGGAGTTGCTTCTTATGGATGAGCAAAGAAAGAAAGTGGGTTCTTTCTTTTTTTGTTGTTGTTTTTTTGAGATGGAGTCTCACTCTGTTGCCCAGGCTGGAGTGCAGTGGCACGATCTCGGCTCACTGCAACCTCCACTTCCCAGGTTCAAGTGATTCTTGTGCTTCAGCCTCTTGAGTAGCTGGGAATGCAGGCATGCACCACCATGCACAGCTAATTTTTGCATTTTTATTTATTATTTATTTATTTATTTTTGAGACCGAGTTTTGCTTTTGTTGCCCAGGCTGCAGTGCAATGGCATGATATTGGCTTACTGCAACCTCTGCCTAGATCAATCAAAGGTTCAAGCAATTCTCCTGCCTCAGCCTCCTGAGTAGCTGGAATTACAGGTGTGTCACTATGTCTGGCTAATTTTGTATTTTTAGTAGAGACAGGGTTTCACCATGTTCGTCAGGCGGGTCTTTGTATTTTTAGTAGAGATAGAGTTTTACCATGTTGGCCAGGGTGGTCTCGAATTCCTGACCTCAAGTGATCCTCCTGCCTCGGCCTCCCAAAGTGCTGGGATTACAAGGGTAAGCCACTGTGCCCAGCCTAGAAAGTGGTTTCTTAAAATGGAATCTACTCCTGGTGAAGATGCTGTGAACACTGTTGAAATGACAATGAAGGATTTAGAATATTACGTAAACTTAGGTGATAAAGCAGTTGGAGGGAGGGTTTGAGAGGATTGACTCCGATTTTGAAAGAAGTTCTACTGTGGTTAAAATGCCATCAAACAGCATCATATGCTAGAGAGAAATCTTTCGTGAAAGAAAGAGCCAATTGATGCAGCAAATTTCATTGTATTATTTTAAGAAATTGCCACAGCTGACCAGGCACAGTAGCTCATGCTGTAATCCCAGCACTTTGGGAGGCTGAGGCAGGTGGATCACTTGAGCTCAGGAGTTCAAGACCAGCCTGGGCAACATAGTAAGACCCTGTCTCTAAAAAAATAGCCAGCGTGGTGGTGCATACCTTGCTTGGTCCCAGCTACCCAAGAGGCCAAGGTGGGAAGATTGCTTGAACCCGGGAGGCGGAGGTTGCAGTGAGCTGAGATCACATCATTGTGCTCCAGCCTGGGTGACTGGGCAAGACTCTATGCCAAAAGAGAAAAAAATTAAATTAGAAATTGCTACAGCCACCCCAGCCTTCAGCAACCACCACCCTGATCAGTCAGCCGCCATCAACACAGAGGCAAGACCCTCTACCATCAGGCTGGTCTCAAGCTCCAGGCCTCCAGGGATTCTCCCACCTCGGCCTCCCAAAGTACTGGGGCTACAGGCATGAGCCACTGTGCTGGCCCATTCTTTTCAAATATATTCATCTTACATAAAAGCCACTCAGTCTTAAAGTAATATTGACACTCCAGGAAGAGTTATATTCTGCAAACTTGTGAACTTGTGTACTCCTTGGCACAAGGCTGCATCTCCTGAGGGTACTCGAACCCTGGTTTGAAAAGCACATGTTTGAAGGGCTCCCAGAGAATGGTTTACTTTTCTGGACATGTCTTGTCTTTTAGCAGGACATGACATTGACATTCTTGTAAAGGTGCAGAGAGGTAACACTCCATTGTAGTATTTTTGGTTCCCATGTCATTTTTGGTATTCAGCTGCCCAGAGTTGGGCCCAGGAGCATCTTTGAAGTAGAGGGCAGGCAGGTATGGTAACTCTAAAAAGAATCTTAGCCTATCGACTTCTTTCCATCGCCACCATCATCTCTCAGGGACCACTGCAACAGCCTCTTAATAGCCTCCCCACCACACTTCCACTCTTGACCTCTGTGATCCATTTCTCATAATGAGGGCAAATAAGTTCCTCTCCTCTCCTCTCCTCCCCTCCCATCCCCTCCCGTCCCCTCCCCTCCCCTCCCTTTTCTCTCCTCTCTTTTCCTTTCCTTTCTTCTTTTTTTGAAATGGAGTCTCACTCTGTTGCCCAGGCTGGAGTGCAGCGCAGTGGTGTGATCTCGGCTCACTGCAACCTCCACCTCCCAGGTTCAGGAGATTCTCCTGCCTCAGCTTCCTGAGTAGCTGGAACTACAGGCGCCCACCATGCCCGGCTAATTTTTGCATTTCTAATAGAGACAGGGTTTTTCCATGTTGGCCAGGCTGGTCTTGAACTCCTGACTTCAGGTGATCCGCCTGCCTCGGCTTCCCAAAGTGCTGAGATTACAAGCGAGAGCCACCGCACCTGGCTAGAAATTCTTTAAAAAATGCAAATGAGATCATGACTCCCTCTTTAAATCTTTAATGAATGAATTGGAATAAGTATCTTGGTAAAAGCACACACTCCATCTAGGTGGCTCCACCACTTTCCAGTTGTGTGAATGCAGGCACCTTATGTAAAATCTCTGTGCTTCAGTTCCTTCATATGTACAAGGAGAATAAGCATGGCCTGGCACGACGGCTCATGCCTGGAATCCCAGCACTTTGGGAGGCCAAGGCTGGAGGATCACTTGAAGCCAGGAGTTTGGGACCAAGCAGGGCAGCAAAGTGAGACCATCTCTACAAAAAAATTTTAAAAATTAGCTGGGCGTGGTGGTATGCATGGAGTCCTGGTTACTGAGTCTGAGGTGGGAGGATGGCCTCAGCCCAGGAGTTCAAGGCCAGTGAACTATGATTGTGCCCTTGCACTCCAGTCTGGGTGACAGTGAGACCCCATCTACAAATAAATAAATAAAGTGTATATATATATATATTCCTTTTTTTTTTTTTTTTTTGAGACGGAGTCTTGCACTGTCGCCCAGGCTGGAGTGCAGTGGCGTGATCTTGGCTCACTGCAAACTCTTGTCTCCTGGTTCAAATGATTCTCTTGCCTCAGTCTCCTGAGTAGCTGGGATTGCAGGTGCATGCCACTACACCCAACTAATTTTTTGTATTTTTAGTAGAGAGGGGTTTCACCATGTTGGCCAGGCTGGTCTCAAGCTCCTGACCTCGTGATCTGCCCCCCTCAACCTCCCAAAGTGCTGGGATTACAGGCGTGAGCCACCGTGCCTGGCCACAATCATCTTTACCTCACAGGTTGCTGTGGGGACTAAATGAGTTAATGAATGCAAAATGCTTAGCACGATGCTGGTGTAGAGCAAGTGCAAAATAGGTGTTAGCTGCTGTCCTTGCATTCTTCCTGTTTAGGACCCTGTAGGGACTGCCTGTTGCCTACCTCTTCCACTATGTCCAGAGCCATACTCTTGCTTGCCTTGCTCCAGAAACACAGACTGTTTCCCAGTTCCTCTTCTCTGCCCTAAGGTCTTTGTACCTTTAGATGTGTTTCTCCGGCCTATAATGGCATACATCTGGTTCTCACAGGTCTGCTCCTCTCCAGCTGCCCAGTCTCAGTGTGATTGCTGCCTTCTCAGAGGGGATCTTCTGACCGCCTCTTTAAGTGGGTTCTTCCCTGGTACTCTCACCATAATATCCTGTACGGTCATGTCACACAATTTTCTTAGTTTTGAAATTAGATACATTTGTTTTGACATTTTCACTGCCTGTCTGCCCGATGCCACACGGCTAGCACCTTGCGAGTAGGGAAGAGTATTATAAACCCAGTGCCTGGCATGGGACCTGGCATATATGGAATGAGTTTCAGTGTTATTACTCCATCCCCACTCTTCATTGTGCTACCTCTCCTCCACTAGTGCCACACAAACATTTTTACAGGAGTGGAAAGATTGAAATGAGTAACAAGTGAAGTCTGAAAAGAATTCTTAAAAAATCAAAATGTAGCCTTAAGATGTGGTATCCTAAGGTGGGGAAAGACTGTGCTCCGGGGGTGGTGGGGCATTTGGAGGCTGGTGAAGTGTAGGCACCTTGAGGGTCATTGTGTGTGTGTGTGTCCCAGGGTGTGCTTCACAGCAGGAAAGGCTGTTAGAGTGAGCGTGGAGGGACCCTGAAAAGGAATTTCACAGATCTTACAACTTTTACACTCTGACTGCTGAAGTAGAAAACTTTGTAAACATTTGTCCCCCACCTCTGTGTTTCTGGAGGGAGGTATTTTATTCAATGTGATTTGTGGGGTAATATATTTAAATTTCTGAGCGCTGTCTGGTTTTGTTCTCCCATTCCTCATGGTGGGCTAACTTCTTACAGTATTTTGGAAGAGGATAGAAGCAAGACCAAACAAAATATGCATTGTCTGCCCCTACCACCCTCCCCATGTGCTTTAGATGTCAGGCATCAAACATACCAAAACAAAGCGACCAATTCAGCCCTGCTTCCTCTGACTTGCTTCGCACAGTGACACAGCTATTGGTCACAATTTCCCCTCGGCAACTTCCCTGTGTACTCCCAGGAAAGTCCCAAATGACGTGCCCAGGTGACAGACCCCGCAGACTGATGTGGCTCGTGAGGGGCTTGCCATAGCCTGCAATGTCAAATGTCTAATGAGACATTCTAGAGCTGCTGAGAGGGGAAGATTCTGCACCCCCCTCCGTGACCCCGCTCCGCCCCATGAGCTGCTGAGAGGGAGTCACCCTGGGGCTCTCTAAATAGATTCTGAGGCTTTAAGAACAAAAGCCACACAGAGCCTGGCTGGCAACTGCTGTGGCTAATTTTATTCTCATCAGGCAAGACCCAAGGCAGGGATGCCTGAGAGAGATTGCGAAAAGCGTATGTTTTGTTTTTCTGTTCAGCAGTAAGTCACACACCAAAATTCGAAGTGGCTTCAACTAAACTTTTTGGAGAGAAGAGAAACAGGAGAGAAAGAGAAAGAAGAGAGAGTGAGAGAGAGAGAGATTATGAAGCACAAACCAACCTCTAAATAGATGATCCACACTAAAAGTACTGTAATTGCACATAACAAGTGGCAGGAAAGAAAACTAACACCAGAAAATGAACTCTGACTGTAGGCTAGGCATTCTGGAAGTCACTTTATTTTATTATATCTTATTACATCATCACAATAATAAAAAGTAGGAGTATTTTTATTCCTCTTTAAGAAACTGAGACTCAGTGAGCTCAACTAACTTCCCAAGATGACACAACTAATAAGTAGAAGACATAGGATTTAAACCTTGGTCTGATTCTAAAGCCCATGTTTTTCCTATGAAACTTTGCTGTTACTATAAAAGACCAAGTGGATGGGACTGTAAACTAGTTCAACCATTGTGGAAGACAGTGTGGCGATTCGTCAAGGACCTAGAACTAGAAATGCCATTTGACCCAGCCATCCCATTACTGGGTATATACCCAAAGGATTATAAATCATGCTGCTATAAAGACACATGCACACATATGTTTATTGTGGCACTATTCACAATAGCAAAGACTTGGAACCAACCCAAATGTCCATCAATGGTAGACTGGATTAAGAAAAGGTGGCACATATATACCATGGAATACTATGCAGCCATAAAAAAGGATGAGTTCCTGTCCTTTGTAGGGACATGGATGAAGCTGGAAACCATCATTCTGAGCAAACTATTGCAAGGACAGAAAACCAAACACCACATGTTCTCACTCATAGGTGGGAATTGAACAGTGAGATCACTTGGACACAGGGCAGGGAACATCACATACACTGGGGCCTGTCTTGGGGCTGGGGGAAGGGGGAGGGATAGCATTAGGAGAAATACCTAATGTAAATGACGATTTGATGGGTGCAGTACACCAACATGGCACATGTATACATATGTAACAAACCTGCACATTGTGCACATGTACCCTAGAACCTAAAGTATAATAAAAAAATAAAATAAAATAAAAGACCAAGTGGAAGAAGCTTCCAATAACCAAAAAATACTAAGAAATATTTTTAATTTATACACACACACACACACACACACACACACACACATATATATATATATATATATATATTTTTTTTTTTTTTTTTTTTTTTTGAGACAGGGTCTTACTCTGTGACCCAGGCTAGAATGTTGTGGGTACAATCACAGCTCACTGCAGCCTTGACCTCCCTGGGCTCAGGTGATCCTCCCACATCAGCCTTCTGGGTAGCTGGGAATACAGGTGGCTGCCACCATGCCCGACTAACTTTTTGCATTATTTGTAGAGATGAGGTTTTGCCATATTGCCCAGGCTAGTCTCGAACTCCTGGACTTAAGCAATCTGCCTCCCAAAGTGCTGGGATTACAGGTGTGAGCCACGGTGCCTGGCCTACTGAAAAATACTAAGAAATATTGATTAAGCACCTGCTATGTGCCAAGCACTCTGCAAGGTGTTGTATTACTGGGGTGCTCCAATGGGTTTGGTCCTTAATACTGCTAGTTAAAAGGGCCTATTGGAACATGACTCCTGATAGTTTAAAATATCATCCAAAGTCTTTAGTTGGAGCAGTTAAGGTAATACTAGGCTGATTTAACAGTAGTAAGGTACAGGGAGATCTTATTTGCTTTTAATTCTTTCCTCTAACCTCACAGAGTTGAGTTCCTAATTATCCTGGATTTCATAACCTTCACCTTTCCTAATGCATTTTTCTAGTGTCATTACTACCTTTTCTTTTTCTTTTTCTTTTTTTAACACTCATCTCTGAAAAAAATTTCCTAGAAAGTCATTTTTGATAATATGTTATAGTTTCTCTTTGTTTTCGTGATAGACACAAATAATTACATACTCCATTGTAACTAAATGAGAAAGGCTAGAGAGGGATGAAAGACAAGGTGAAAACAGAAATAAGAACAAAGCCAACGTCACTTTCTAAACCAAAGATGACTTTTCTATACAAATTATAGAAAGAATCAGGTATAGACTGACTATAAACATGGTAGATAGCGTTCAAAATTGGGAAAATGTAATAAATATGAATAGCAACCATGAAATGCCATCATAAACTTCTCATTTGGACTATTATAGTACATCTTATTTGGAAAATTCTCCTAGTCAATCACACGGTGGTTTCCCAATTACAACCCAACAACGAACATTTTATGTTATAATTCTGCCCACCCTCCTTAAGTGTCCATTGCGCTGAAGGAGCTTTAAGCTTTTAAATTAAAGCTACATATCTGTGTAACAGCTGGAATTTATTTCCTTAGGAATGGTATCTGTCCTTTCAGCCATAGAACTTGAGAGGTAAAAACATTTTCACTGATTTTGATACAAGTTCAAATTCTTCAGATGTAAAATATCATTAACATAAAACTTACCTTTAGATGTTTCCCAGAATACAAAAGAATCAATTAAAGACAAGCCTTGTTTATAATAAAAGGTAGTTAACTCCAGCCAATCAGCATCAAGCGTACTAATGACTGATCCTTTTCTTGTTACTTTCATTGACAGGTTGCCTTCCTGATAGGCCAAGGAGGTTGAATCATCATCAAAAACATTGAAGACTGTATATAGTTTGTTGTCTGAGGCTAGACATTCAGAAGGAGAAAAAAAGGGAAAATTATAATTTTGTTGATCAAAGATTCCTAATTTTTTTCAGTAATCATGAGATATTCCAAGCATACAAACAAGCACTCAGCTTAATCAATGTCAATATTACGCTATATTTGCTTCAGAGTATTTTTTCAAAGAAATGAGAATTGGATACAGTTGAGGCTACTATGTAGTATCCTCTAATTCTATTCTCTAGAAATAAGTACTATAATGAAGTTGGTGTTTATCATTCTCATTCAAGCTTTTAATCTTTTAATACACACTAATAAACCCATAAATGATATGTAACATTTTACAGTTTGAAAAATTTTTTTACAGTGGTATTCTACTGTAGATATGAATTGACTTTTTGTTCGACATGCCTTTAAAATGTAAATAACCATATAGATCTTATTCATTTATTTTAACTGCTACATAGTATGCCAATGGTCTAGTCTCCTTTTGGTGGACATATGCATTATTTCCAGTTTTTTTGTTATTACAAACTCTATATCTTCTTGGACACGTGTGAGAGTGACTCTAGAACAGACATGGAAATGCTGGATCATATCTTCTGCTTTACTAGGAATTGGCAAATTCTTAACGTGGGGTCAATGGATCCACACCTATGTTTGTGTTTTAGGAAGTTTAACATCACCTGTATGACAGACAAAAGTATCTGGATTTCATGGATTTCACCAGATACTCAAAGAGGTCTTTTGTGAATTCTTGCTACCCCCATTCTCCCTCTTCTAATTAAGAACCACTACTACAGAAAAGTTATTGAGAAGTATGTAGTTTAAAAATACTGAGAGAGAGAATCTAAAGATTTACAGTTACATTAAGTACTATATTGGATTTAGAACTTAAAGAAATAGAAATAGACATCTGATTTGCTCAAAGTAAGGGTGGGAACTCACATGGAGTGTAAAGGTAGGAATGGGTGGAAGATAGTGAATACCTCTCTGACCGTAATTCCCATACCTCTTGTTCACTATTACATTCTGATATGGTTTGGCTGTGTCCCCACCCAAATCTCATTCTGAATTGTAGTTCCCATAATCCCCACATGTTGTGGGAGGGATCAGATAGTGACAGTTGAGTCATGGGGGCAGTTTCCCCCATCCTGTTCTATAAATCTGACGGTTTTATAAGGGGCTTCCCCCTTTGCTGGGCTTTCATTCTTCTCTCTCCTGCCACCACGTGAAGAAGGACATGTTTGCTTTCCCTTCTGCCATGATTGTCAGTTTCCCAAGGCCTCTCCAGCCATGCTGGACTATGAGTCAATTAAACCTCTTTCCTTTATAAATTACCTAGTCTCAGGTATTTCTTTATTTGCAGCATGAGAACAGACTAATACACATTCCTATAATTTTTACATTGCAAAAAAATCAGGGACATTGTTAGCTAGGGAATGAGTGAGAAAAGAGGAGGGCAGTGGTGATCGTGGTGGAGACGGGTGAGATCTAAGTTGGTAAATGCTCCCAATTATTTCTTCAGGAGGTGGAGCTTATGTGGCTAAATGAATCTCTGCCATGTATAGGATGCTAAGCACATCAAAACATAACCCAGAAAGCCTGACACCAAGGCGTGCTCCTCCAGTGCCAACACCGACTGAAGGATCAGTTAACAGCAGTTAATATAGAGCTTATTCTGTACCAGGCACTGGGTCAAACACTTTGTAGATATTTCTTATTTACTTCCCACAACAACCCAATGAGGGAGTTCTTACTATTACCCCTTTTTATAAAGAAATTGAGGTATCTGATTCCAGAGCCCATGTTGTTAATGCTAAGGTATACGTAGCCTTTGCTTTTCTCTGATAGTGCTTTTTTAAAGCATGCCCACAAAGGTATCAGAAAATTTTGAACAGTCCCAAATGCGTGAATAAAATACTCTCAATTTCTTGGGAAGACTTGCTAGCTGGCACAGAAGAATACAACTGTTGTTCAAAGTTATTTTAGGATGCTGGCACTATTGTTATATTAATTGTTGCATCGTGATGTGCCAGTTTCACATTCTAGTTGATGATCAAAGAAAGCCAATTAATTTCAAAGGTGAAAACCATCCATGAAATGGGAAAGGCCAAAATGAAAATTCTCACACGCTGTTTATTAGTACAAACATAAATCAGAACAGCTTTTTAGACTTAATAGACTCACTTATTTGGTACACATGTACAGCCTCCAATTTACAAGGGAGTTTTGGATGACTAAATAGAAACCAATCTTCAACACAAAGTTTCATTATGTGGATGGCATTGTATGTGCTGCCAGAAACAACTGTCTAAAAAACTGCCATGCCTTATTTCTGGCTGTAATAATTTTTAAAAATCATGACAAGTTTGTATTAGTTCATTTAGTCATTATAATCTAGCAATTTACTTTGCCTCATATTTCTAAAAGAAAACCTCAAAAACTTATTTTGCTTAATCTAAACTGTAGTATATTCTCTTTCTACTAATCTTGTCTATTACCTTCTTCCTTTCTTGATTTAGAGGAACTAGGGCTGCCATTTTGTTCCATTTGATAGTGTCCACTTTCATGATGAAGTTCTTCCTCAATTCCACTTTCAGATGATTGCCCACTTAATGTCCCTTCATTCCAACTTCTGCAGTTTTCATCTGAACCGTGTCTCACATGTAGCATTGATTCTATATCTCCATCATGGTTGGCTCCATTGCAGAATTTAGATGGAGAATAATGCTGTGATATGAATCCAACAAATTTCATTCCTCTTTTAGCAGCGACATTAATCTGATATTTAAAAAGAGATGGCAGAACAAAATATAAACTCTATTTTCATTGATTACTTTATCAATTAACTTTTAGGCTTATTGAGGAAATCCACTAGAAGATGGAGTAACCTGACCAGTAACAAAAGACTCATTCATAAACTAATGAATCACCTGTAAAATAGCACTGCCCCCAAGACCATGCCACATGATCATCATGACCTTCAAACAGAACCAAACATACTTTATAAATTATGAAAACAGGAATTATTTTTCTCTGAAGGGCCACTGTTTGGGAAGAACTAATAATTCTGTAGCATGATTTTTGCAGACCATTTAACAATGATGTCTCCAGTTGGAGCAAAATTAAAACCTATTCCAGGAAATCCCTAAAAATAACATTACCAAATACATCTTCATTAACAAAGAAGAGCTTTATTAGTTTAAAAGCAAAACTATATGTATTTTGCTTTTAAATTTAATTAAATTAATTAAAAGAGTCTTTGTTCTATTTGTCTTCTTCATGTGTTTAACTGGCAGCTCCTTTGAAGGCTGACATAGAGGACTATGTCTTATTCTTCTTTGTATTGCAGTGTTTTGTACTCACAGGTGCTCTATAAGTACTTGTTAAATTAGTTAACTATAAACTATATGTATATAAAACTATATGTATTTTGCTTTTAAATTAATAAAGCTTTTCTTTGTTAATGAAGATGTATTTGGTAATGTTATTTTTAGGGATTTCTTGGAATAGGTTTTAGTTTTGTTTATTTGATGGTAACAAAGAAAAATGTTAAAAGACTGATGCTTGACAAATGTGTAGGTATAAAGCATAAGCCCAATTCATACCACTACTCTTACAAAGCTTTCTGATCGGCTTACGTCTTTATATTATTGTCTCCCATCTGGGCCAAATACATAGGATTAGATTTAATCCTACCAATTAAAGAATAGGATTCTGAAGCATATAATATAATATAATACCAGTGAAATAATTTCGAGAACTTAAGAATGCTTATTTTTACATTTAACACTTTTCCCATTGACATATCTGTAAGATTTAGCTTTTGTTTAAATGTAACAGCCAAAAACCTAAGGCATGTTCCTCTCTGCTTTTACTTCGTTTCTTTGTTCTATTTGTCTTCTTCATGTGTTCAACTGGCAGCTCCTTTGAAGGCTGACATAGGGGACTATGTCTTATTCTTCTTTGTATTGAAGTGTTTTGTATTCATAGGTGCTCTATAAGTACTTGTTAAATTAGTTAAATGAAGAAATAGCAATTTTTTTATATGGCTACTGTTTTAAACATTTAAATTAAATGTTGTAAATGCTACCTGGGAGGAGAAGAAAGAATTATGATGGAGGTTGCAAATGCAAACATTTAGAATCAGAATGAAATGGAATGAGAAAAGCCAGGAAGAACTGGGGCAGAACAGAGAGCAATGCCCAGTCAATGGGGGCAACTTAGTTCACTCAGCTCCAGCTTGTGAGGCAGGAGAATTCTGAGAGCGGGGAGAGTGTGGGTGTGTGGAGCTAGGACAAAGGACTAGGGCTGGTGAAATATCATTTGTTCCTATGAATTAACATATTGAGATTATAACAATTTAAAACAACCACTAGTTTTCCTTTATATCAATTGTCCTGGGAGAGAAGAAGAGGGAGGGATAGAGATATGGCATTCTGCAGGTAGAAATGGGTGAATTTGTCGCCAGTGCTTCCTCTAGGTCTTATTAGTCGATTTGAGTGAAAAGATGCAGAAAAGCTTTTTTCTATTACTAGGAAATTTTATCTGGAAAGGACTGGTAAGAAATATAGTATTTTTTTCCCCATTTTTTAAGTTGGAGGATTGATATTTTTAAAATGTTATTTTTAGTTTAAAATTCTGAGAAAAATACTTGTAAACCTAATTTTAAAATTAGAGTGAACACTGGTATAATGTTAGAACTTGACTTAAAAGTTAGCTGTTCAACAACCAACTCTTTACACAAGGCAGCTGCTCAAAAATATTTGGCAATTCATCTCAGGCTCTTGTTCTTACCAGGAGCAATGCTCAAATATTTCATGTGCTAGTTTCCTGAAGCTTTTCTCTTAATGAAATAACCCCGTTACTCGAATTGCTGAAATAACAGTACTTTCCTGTTTAAATAGATCTTTAACTGTGTCCAGGAAGTCAAATGCAAAACAAGGGCTCTGATGGTGATCTATTAAGACTAAATTAGCAGCTACATTTTTGTATTCAAAAGAAATTTGCTGGCGTGGATTTATTACCAGAAAAAAATTTCCCAGAATAGTACTAATAAACAATATATGTAGTTTGTTAATAAAATTTAGTCTCAAAGACTATTCCTAAAAACCCTTATTGATTAGTGACTTTGTACCTAAATGGGAAATAATCATTAGCAACTATAACTGGCTATCCCCAAACCACAGATATTACATACATGGTATTTAATGCTTGGAAAAAACTAGAGAAAAAAGTGAACACATTTCAGTTTCTTACCTGAAAAGAAATGCCTTAGATTTTAGCTGTATGTATTTAAATAAAAAGTAAAACCTTATAAATATGTCAACGCAATGGAAAAGAAACACCTTTCACCATAAAATCCCATCAATTTAGAGTATTTATGAATGTACAACTTTTTTGTTTTAATCAATATACATATAGCATTTAACTTTTCATTTAAGTTTCAATTAAGTTATATTGTATAGACTTTTCTCTCTTGACAGTCAATATAGTTGTCATGTTTAATGCCTATAAAATATTCTATTATATTAATCCATCGTTGTCTCTTTCAAAGTCTTCCAGTTATTGAGAATTTGGACCCTTATTCACTGTTGATTAAATATCTTTGTATAAAAATGTTTTTTTCTCCTTTTCAATTATTTTCTTACAATCAGTTCCTAAGGAGGGGATTAAAAAATAAAATGGGATTTATGGCCAGGCGTGGTGGCTCACACCTATAATCCCGGCACTTTGGGAGGCCACGGCAGTAGGATCGCTTGAGCCCAGGAGTTTAAGAGTAGCCTGGGCAACACAGACTCCTGTCTTTACAAAATAAAAAAATTGGTTGGGCATGGTGTCCATGCCTACAATCCCAGCTACCAGGGTGGCTAAGGCAGGAGAATTGCTTGAGTTCAAGAGTCGGAGACTGCAGTGAGCTATGATTGTGCCACTATATTCCAGCCTATTTTCTTTAACAACAACAACAACAAAAGGCAAAACAGGATTTATGATTCTTCTTACTAAATAGATATTAAAGAATACTGCATTAATTTGTTACAATGCCAGTTGTACTATGAATGTTAGCTTTTCTTTGTTGTTGTTGTTGTTGTTGTTATTATTATTATTATTATTATTAGAGATAGAGTCCTGCTCAGTCACCCAGGCTGGATTTTAGTGACTTGATCACAGCTCACTGCAGGCTCACTTCTGGGCTCAGGTGATCCTCCTGTCTTACCCTCCTGAGTACATGGTACTACAGGCATGTGCCACCACGTCCAGCTGATTTTTTTTTCTTTCAGTTTTTGTAGAGTTGGAGGTCTTGCTATGTTGCCTAGGCTGGTCTTGGAACTCCTGGCCTTAAGTGATCCTCCTGCCTCGGCCTCCCAAAGTGTTGGGATTATAGGTGTGAGCCACCACACCTGGCCTTAACTTGTCTTAAAGCTTTGCAATACTGGATTTTAATTAAATTTCCCAGTTTAATACTGGTGAGGTATTGGTTCTCAGGTTTTATTAACATTAAACATTATTAGGTTGAACCTGTTACCAACTGTCTCCTAATTATTGATGTTTCTTTCTTTTACATTTGCTGTCCATGGTCTCTGTCCACTTAAGACTGCATATTACTTTCATGGATTTGTATTCCTTTCCTGTAATGTATATTTTGAAAATGAAGCTCCATAGGACATGTCTGTTGCTGATTTCTCTTTGATTCTTCTTTTTTAAGCTTAGTTTTCCTAGTACAGTTAACTTATATTTATATACTCAAACTCCTTAATCTATTCATTGAATATATTTACTCTTCCTGTTTTCTTTTTTTTATATTAAAAAATTACCTCTTTATCTCATCTGAACTGTGGAATTTATTCTCTGCAGAACGACTGCCTACTTTCCCAACAGTCTTCCTTAAATAATGGTTGTTCCTCTATTTTATTTCATCAGGTTTGTCATTAAACTTCTTATATTTGGTTAAATTTAGTTCTGATTGTCCATTTTGTTTCGCTGGACTGTATTTCTGTTTTAAACTCTTTACAATTTGGCACAAGTACTTCGATATGTTTTAAATTCTGGTAGAAAAGTTGCCTGTCATTTCCTTATTCTTTTTAGGGTGAAAAAGGAAATTGATGAAGATGAAATACCAAATGTTTCTCAATATCCCATGAAAAAATGCATATGTTTAGTACCTTTTCTATCAGTTCTTTTGCTGTGTCATTTGTTTGTGCCTCAGAAGTTAGGGGACATTCCTCAATCACAAGCCTTGGGCGTCTTTGTCCACTGGGTGCTGCCGAATTCTTTGGGCTGTAACAGAGGAAACGTGTTCATGGTTGGAGGCCAATTGTTGTTTTTCAGCTAATATGCTCAGTGAAAATGAGTGAGCAACTCACCAATAGGGTCAAGGTAATAATTTTTTGTTATTTCAAGCCTGATGGTTATCTTCTTATTAAAAATACCAGAAAAACACAATAACTTCTACTAACTCAAATTTCCTTAATTTAAACCGCTATTAATTTAAATTGTAATTTAGAAAGAAAAGCTTCATGTCTGTAGGTTTAATAAAAGTTATAAGAAATAATTTTAGATTGTTGTTATATCTTATCGAACAAAAGCAGAAGTAAAAATTCCATTTAAATGCCAATAAATATTGCCCTTTTCCCTTTTTCTTCTTTTCTGATCTTTTTTCTTTGCTTATTCTTAGCCTTGCCAGGGTACTGCTAAGTCTGTCTGAAGTAATCTTAAAAGCAGAAAAGATAATTCACACATGGTTGAAAAGATTTGTAATTAGGACATAAGCATTACTACTGTGCAAAAATGTCATGTTTGCTTAGTAATGCTTGAACTAGTAAACATCTGATGAGGCTTCATATTCTAGTGAAAGCTGAAGCCTGTACACACCCTGCCAGACATGTTAAAGTAGGCAATTACTCCATGGGAGATAGTGTTCCTTAAAATCACACCTGGAATTTTTTAAGGCCCTTTCTTGTTTCTTGAAATTTTCCTATTTTCTTAGTTTTCCTCTAATTTCATTTTTTCCTTCTCTGCTTAGCCCTCTCAAAGTGATTGTTGTTGATCCATCACTATAAAGAGAAAACATAGTTTTCCCCCTGGTCTTTAGGATGGTTTGGATATACAGTCATGCACTGCATAATGATGTTTCTCTCAACAATGGACTGCATATACAGCGGTGGTCCCATAAGATTATAGAGTAACATATTTTTACTGTACCTTTTCTATCTTTAGGTATGTTTAGCCACACAAATACTTATTATTGTGTTACCATTGCTTACAGTATTCAATCGGTAACAGACTGTACAGGTTTGTAGCCTCAGAGCAATAGGCTAGACCATCTAGCCTAGGCGCATAGTAGGCTGTACCATCCAGGTTTGTGTAAGTACACTCTATGATGTTCACACAATGACAAAACAGCCTGAGGATACACTTCTTAGAATGCATCCCTGTCATTAAGTAACATATTAGTTGAAAGGCTGTGTAAAAAAAATATTAAATGTGTTAATCTAAGATATTTGGTTATTTTTATTCTTCATTGGAAAGAACAACAGTATTTGACCATGAAAACTATCAAATTCACAATCTAGGCTGGCAAAAATGGTTGCAGTATTGTTTGGAAAAGTAGCTATTAAAATAAAAAGCACTGCAATGGTTAGCTTTTCAATTAGATTTTGGAGAAAGGTTAACAGGAGGTCTGTCCAATTTGTGAGAACTTGTCATAGTAGGCCTTTCTGTCGTTAACAGTTTTAGAATGGGCCGGGCGCAGTGGCTCACACCTGGAATCCCAGGACTTTGGGAGGCCGAGGTGGGTGAATCACCTGAGGTCAGGAGTTCGAGACTAGCCTGGCCAACATGGTGAAACCCCATCTCTACTAAAAATACAAAAAATTAGCTGGCTGTGGTGGCAGAAGCCTGTAATCTCAACTACTGGGGAGGCTGAGGCAGGAGAATCGTTTGAACCTGGGAGGCAGAGGTTGCAGTGAGCTGAGATGGTGCCATTGCACTCCAGCTTGGGTAACAAAAGCGAAACTCTGTGTTGAAAAAAAAAAAGTTTTAGAATGTAGAGACAGTTTATGTTGCCACTATTAATAAAACAATGTAGGACAGTCAGAAAGCTTAGTGAAAGTGGACTTGGTAGGTCTGCTCAGCTCTTTAGCCTAGTGTTAGTATCTGTAGCTCACTGCTACTCCTGCGTCTGCTGAAGTGGCTACAGGAGCTTCCAGGTGCCTCTGGAATCTATTTTGCTTTCCCTTTGTTCACTGACATTCTCACTTAGGACACATTTGTCTGAGAGAAGCAAAAATCAATCAGGAGTTTTAAGGAAAGAGGTATAAAATTTCCTTGCTTCAATCCAGGTTCCACTGCTGGAAAATGTGCTTTAAATTAAAACCCCCATGTGTCCTTTATTCTCTGTCACTTGATTCAAAAATTTTGTTTTTCTTTTAGACAAAGAGAACTGTCACCCACACCTGCCTCTTTTTTGAACAGCATGCTTACCTTAATTTCAAGCGCGAGAGCACCACTCTGTATAGGTAACTTGCAGGTAGGTGTTTTCGCTGCCCCACAGGTTGTATAACAGGATGAATAGCCCCGACAATATATCCTTTAAGATAATAGTCTTCCACTTTTGTTACTATATCTAGAATTGAATTTATCTTGATGACTTCTGGGTTTGATGAAGCTGAAATATCAAAAGCAAAGAGAAATTTGCACATTCTTAAAATTGAATTATACATTATTTCTACCTATGTGTGATAATGCTAATGAACAGGAAAAGATCTTGGCCAGGTGCAGTGGCACATGCCTGTAATCCCAGCACTTTGGAAGGCTGAGGCAGGAAGACTGTTTGAGCCCAGGAGTTTGAGACCAGCCTGGGCAACATAGCAGGAACATAGTAGGACCCTGTCTCTACAAACAAACAAACAAACAAACAAACATCTCCAATGGCTTAATCTTAGATAAATTTACATTAACATGTATTTCTACGTTTTTAAAGTCATTTCAGAAAAAAGGAAAAGTGACCTTAAAAATTAGTAGATACATAATATCACCACTATGTCTAAAGCAGAAATACAATGAGTTTTTTCAATTAAGGCAGTTTCATTTTTTAGGATTTCATTTGAGTGACTTTATTTCCATTAGTAGATATTGAAGACATACATAGGAGATACAATAATTTGAAGAGCCAGCCATTTTTATGACTAAACAAGATGAGATGCATCATTTCTTTTTTTCTTTTTTGAGAGAGGGTCTCACTCTGTCCCCCAGGCTGGAGTGTAGTGACACGATCGTAGCTCACTGTAGCCTCCACCTCCTGGGCTCACGCAATCCTTCCACGTAGCTGGAACTATAGGTGCGTGCCACCACACCTGGCTAAGTTTTGTATTTTTTGTAGAGGCGAGGTTTTACCATGTTGCCCAGGCTGATCTCAAACTCCTGAGCTCAAGCAAGCCTCCTGCCTTGGCTTCCCAAAGTGTTGGGATTATAGGTGTGAGCCACCGCTCCCAGCCAAGATGCATAATCTCTTAAAAATAAAATCCATAATAATCTAATAATTTAAAATGGGAGAAATGGCATTTATTAAGCAGCACTTGTCAAGTGCTTTCTTATTTCTAATTACTCTTTCAAAGCACTGTGTTTTAAGTTTATCTGGGAAGCTAAACATATAATTTCTCATGGCACTCATGTAAATGCTTGAGTAAAGGTGAATGAAAAAGTAAAAATATCCAGTAGTTCTCTTTGATAAATAAAAATTCTAAGCGTAGTGGAAATTTGGATGAAAAATTGATTTGCAATTAAACCATTCCTTGAAGGAGAGCAAATCTGTAGAAACTATAGAATAGCACTATCTGTACAGACTTTAGAATAGTAAAAGGAAAAGAGTGTGCTATCTGGGAAAATGTTCTTAATGTTCCAGCAGTATTAATTTAAATAACAACTTTATTTGTTACAGTATTTCTCATTGTATGAAAAACAATCAAGAAGTAATATCCAGAAATAGACTTGCATTTTGATTAGCTCTTAAGTAACAAGACATATGAAATTAATTCTAGATATGGGCCTAGTGGGCTGTTGACCTCTGTCAGTGTGGTGAGTGGTGTCCAGCGAAGAACTGCTGCTTATTGCCTGAGCACAGGAAGGAGGCTAAGAAGCAGATGAGGAGGAAGGGCCAGAGGAAATCCCCTCCTCCCCTGACATTAGTATCCATGAGATGAAACAAATCCACCATCAGTGGGTATTCATACCAACTTCGAAAACTAAAATAAGCGCTCAACAGAAAAGTTATATAAACCAGGAAGGGTCCACTTCCTCCAATTTTCACCCTCTTTTGGATTTAAATTAATATTTTACTTACAATATATTTTCTTCATCATTTTGAATAGGAATGAAAACAAAGAGAATGATCCTGGACTTTGAAGAAACAGCTGGACTTCCTTGTAAACAGCCCAGCTCTGCTTGTTGGTGTGGCAATTCTGTGATTCATTTGATTTTACTCTTTAGTATTTTGACTATCAACTCTGATTTCTAAACAAAGGAACTGAAAAACTGTAACAAAATGGAAGCAACTCTTAAGACTAAGGAATGAAACATAACCTAAACTTATCTTTAGAACTATATACTAATCCTTAAAAAATTTAAAGAAAATTATTTACTGCAGGAAGTGGAAATGCCTTAGCGTGATACAAAAGAATCTTCATAGTCTGGCCTCTGCCTCTTGATTCAGCCTCCACTCATGTTAGTCTTTCTCTTACATGTCTTGCTTTGGGATGCTGGAAGGACTTGGAATTTCTGAACCTGCCACTCTGTTTCATGCCACCAGAACTTCATTTCCTTCCCTGTTCTCCCAGCCTGAGTTAATTATTCCTTCCTCTGAGCTGCATGTCCTTCTACTAGTGCCCTTATCAGATTGTATTATAGTTATTTGTTTATGTGTCTTGGTTGTTAGACTGAGAATTTCTTAAGGTAAGGAACCTATCGTACTCATGCCTTTCTGTGTCTAGCATGTTCCTTAGGTCACTATGTTAAATTGGAAATACTGCTCATAAGGGGAATTAAGAAATGAAGTTATTGCATAAAAAGAGGCAAGCAATTGAGATTAGCTAGTGGAAATAAAAAAAGTTAGGCTAGCAATTTCAGGAACAATCTTTCACATTATCTAGGCTTTGGAGAAGAGAGACAGAACAGAGAAAAACATAGGCAGTGACGTGGAATTTGTAAAAATTCTTTTCATCATGGAAGTGGGGATGGTTAAGAACATAGTGAGAATCCAAATAGAGTTAAAGGTCATATTCACTTCAGGAGTCTCTAGCATAAGGCTCCACTGCATGTTCCTCATTTTAATGATATTACAATGAGAAAAAGCCATGTTGCAAATGAAGAAAAAATACTGAGAGGTGGAACTACATGGGAATTAATTAGCTCCATCTTTGAATGAAATCCGGAAAGAAATTTGGGAGAAGGCTGTACCACTAATAATGATTTAATGAAGGAGAAGAATGTGGCTTTTATTCAGAAAAGTTCACACGAGCTTGTGGGCTTGGGAGAACTTCTGCATACTGCTGGTCTTGCTGCTCTTGCTGACTTGATTGAAGTCACTGTCAGGGCATATGCCTCATGTTGCCTCACCTCATCTACCTTGGCATCACTGGTTGGAAGGAAACTCCAGAAATCAAGAACTGAGGGTTAGGAAAAGTCCACCCTCCCGGAGCTTTGGGTTACTTTTGGGTTAGACTTCAGGGAAATTTAGGCAGGTCAACACTCTGTTCTTCGCAATCTTACCGTCATCCCAGATAGTGAAGAACTGCAAAAGCCCACACAAAAAAGGCACTTACGCAGTTCAAAGAGGCACTTAAGATGCTACTACATATTGATTATTTGAAAGTATTTCAATTGTTCTGTATTTTTACCAGATACTCAGCAGTTAGTAATTAATTTTATATTATTATTTTAGTTCCATAGTAACCCCTTCACCACCCAATTAAATGTCATTTGGAGTCGGATTGTAGTAATGGCTGCACAACAAAGTGAATGTATGTAACGTCACTAAACTGTACACTTACTGATAGTTAAAATGGTGAATTTCATGTCATGTATGTTTTACTATAATAAAAAGATACATAATATATGTTAACAGGTAGAAAAATTGTAGTAAAAACAAAATTTTGTCATTTTAACCATTTTTTAGTGTACAGTTCAGTAGTGTTAAGTATACATGCATTATTGTGAAACAAATCTCCAGAACTTTTTCAGCTTGAAAAAATAAAACCCTATACCCATTAAACAACTCTCCATTACTTCCTGTCCTCAGACCCTGGTAACCATCATTCCACTTTCTTTTGCTATGAATTTGACTGCATTAGACACCTCATATAAGAGGAATCATATTGACGCAAAATCATATGGACACAAAAGTCCATAGATTGTGGTTGATAACTTAAAAAATATGAGTAGAGGTGAGCACTTCATTTTTGTGAAAGTGTGTCTTCGTAAATTGTAAAATTCACTCTAAGAATAAGGGATGTGCCTTGGCTTGGGAATCCTCCTTGTATTTTTACAGCACTGTAGGCCTTTTTGTGACTGGCTCATTTCACTTAGTGTAATGTCCTCAAGGTTCATCCATGCTGTAGCATGTTACAAGATTTCCTTCCTTTTTAAGATTGAATAATATTCCATTGAATATATATACCACATTTTGTTTATCCATCTGTCATGAACGTGTGGGTTTTTTTCACCTCTTGACTATTGTGAATAATGTTGTTAACATGGGTGTGTAAATATATCTTTGAGATCCTGCTTTTGATTATTTTAAATATATGCCCAGAAGTGGGATTGCTGGATCATATAGTAATTCTGTTTATAATTTTTTGAGAAAACTCCATATTGTTTCCTATACTGGCTGAACTATTTTACATTCCCACCAACAGTGCACAAGGGCTCTAATTCTCCACATTCTCACTAACGCTTTTTTTTTTTTATAGTAGCTATTCTAACAGGTATAAGGTGATAATTTATTGTGGTTTTGATTTGTATTCCCCTAATTATTAGTGATATTGAGAATGTTTTCACATCTTCTTGGCCATTTGGAGAAATGTCTGTTCAAACCCTTTGCTCATTTAAAAACTGGGTTGTTTCTTTGTTGTTGAGTTGTAGGAGTTATTTATATGTTCTGGACATTAACCCCTTATCAGATGTATGATTTGAAATTATTTTCTCCCATTCCACATATTGACTTTTCACTCTGTTGACTGTGTCCTTTGATGCACCAAAGCTTTTAAGTTTGATATAGTCCCATTTATCTATTTTTACTTTTGGTGCCTGTGCTTTGGTGTCATATCCAATAAATCATTGTCAGGCCAGGCAGAGTGGCTCACGCCTGTAATCCCAGCACTTTCAGTGGCCAAAGCGGGTGGATCACCTGGCTGAAGCAGGTGGATCACCTGAGGTCAGGAGTTTGAGACCAGCCTGGCCAACATGGTGAAACCCCATTTCTACTAAAAATACAAAAATTAGCCAGGCATGGTGGCGGATGCCTGTAATCTCAGCTACTTGGGAGGCTGAGGCAGGAGGATTGCTTGAACCCTGGAGGCAGAGGTTGCAGTGAGCCATCGTGTCACTGCATTCCAGCCTGGGCGATAAGAGTGAAACTCCATCTCAAAACAACAACAACAACAACAACAACAACAACAACAAGGAAGAAATCATTGCCAAGTGCAGGGTCATGAAGCTTTCCTTCTTTTTTTTTTTTTCTAGAAGTTTTATAGGTTTATTTCTTATGTTTAAATCAACCATTTTTAAAAAGTACAATGGCATCTATTTTATTGGTTAAAAGGGCATATGCTTTCTTTCTCAAAAATAATGCAAGAAAAATAAAGAACTTTGATACTTTCCCAGCAGTTTTACTTCATTATCCAGCAACGTAGTTTGCAAAATGAAAACCTAAAAATTAATGACGGTGTAAGGAATTTTAAGGCTTATTCAAAAAATAATATTTACATGACTAAAGTGAAACACAAAAATCCATGGGTTGTGGTTGATTACAAATATGAGTAGAGGTGAGCATTTCATTTGTGTGGAGGTGTCTTTCTAAATTATACAATTGAACCCAATAACAAGCCTTGGAAATCCTCCCGGGATCTTTCAGTGCTGTGGGCCAGGTGGTGATTGTTATGTGCTTATCATTACCTGCACAAAGTTGGTTGTTTTTCCATGTGGCATGGCTGGACAACCCAGAGTGCTTGAGGTTTCAGTCAACAAACTGTTCAAGGATCACTTAAGAAAAGAATATGAGTCCTGGTGGCTGCTTGAAAACTTTCCATTGGTAACCTCTGGCAATATGAGGAGAGCCCCAGTCTCAAACTTGGCAGACTGGGTGTCAGCTACGTGGAAGAAAACCCTAGCACTTGCTTAAGCAATGCGGCATTACCAATTCTCTTGACTGCTCATAGGAAGGTTATGTGGAAAAATGGGGAAATGAGGGCTCTAAGTTGTAAAAGTGATTCACAAGAGTCAGATCTTAAGTGTGAGGAACTTTTAGAAATATCTTCATTTCATTTAATTTCCTTTTCTTATGTATGTAAGAGAGATATATAATGAAATACTTATGTTTAAAATGTCTAAAATAGCTTTTGCCATGGGTAAAAACTAAAATTACTGATAGTTATAGTTTAATTGGTGCATCTTTCTTTCTTAATGGTACATCAAATAATAGTGTGTTTTATAATCAACAGTGTCTTAGAGTCAATTATATAGCAAAGAAGTGGTGGTATATACATTGGCTAAGAGCGTGAAGATTTGAAGAGCTCTTGGTTTGGTGGTACAAAGGTCCCCAAACAAAAATATCTAACAGGGATAAAGTCTAAGTTCAAAACACGGAGTGACAGAACTCTGATTTAATATATTTTCACTTAAGGGAGAAGGGGAAATCCTGTGGTCTGTAGCTGACTGCAAACTAATGATAAGCCAAGAGTTAATCTAATGTGATCTTTGGCTATCTGGAAAAAGACTACCTCCAAAGACAGGAGGCTCACTAAATTCTGTATTGAGCAGACCATCTCATTAGTATATTCCTTGCTTTAGCATTAATCACTATCCAAATAATAATAACCAGAATACACTATTTACCTAATTATGTTATTTAATATCTGCCTTCCAGGATGAAAGCTCTGTGAGGGCAAGGATATTCATGCTTTGTTCAGTGCCATATCTCTATACCTAGAGTATTGCCTAGCAGACAGATGTTCAATTAATATCTGTCAAATGGGTAAGTAAACTGTGTTCAATTTATGGGTGAAATTAGAGACATTCAATAACAAGCTGGAGTACATTCAAAAGAAAGTGCTCAGGATAATGAGGGGTCTGGAGACCCTGACGGTGTCTTTCAACTCTGTGCAAAATAATATGTGAGGAACAGGCACCATCTGGATATATCTGAAGGGCTGTCACACAGAAGAGGCTGGCAGGTAGAACACCGACGAAGCAATGGAAGATTCAGTTACACATGGGAATACTACCCCAAACTGCATGTGGCAGGGCGGAGTGGGACTCTGACATGCTCATTAAAAAATATCTATCTGGTTAGTAAAAAAAAAAAAAAAGGCTAAACCAATAGAGGTGAAAGAGATTTTTGTTCAACTTTACTAGAAAGCAGACTGCCAGCAACTTCAAAAATATATTAGGTTGGTGCAAAAATAATTATGGTGTTTGCCGTTGCTTTCAATGGCAAAGCAATTACTTTTGCAATAACAGAACAGTAGAAATAACCTCAGTTTACCAGAAAAAGTTCTCAGAAAGTCCATCTACTTTTTCCATAAGAAAGGCATGGAGCCACCTTCCCTTAACAACTCTCTCAACCAACTGCTCACTGAACTGGGGTGGTGCTTCCCAAACTTTAGTTGTCTGAGTACACTTTCACAATTTTCATCATATCCTTAAATTTTTCTTTTAATTTTAATTTTAAGCAAAATAAATTTATTTCAAAAAGAATTTGTATCACTCATATAACCATAACACCAGAATCATTTATCTTAAGTAGAAAGCTGTCATACAAATAAATACAATGAAAAGAAAACTTATTACATTCTAGCTAGATAATGTTATTTGCCAAAGACTGAGCCACAGGGCTGGCCAAGGAAAATTAGGCTGGGCATGGTGCCTCATGTCTGTAATTTCCATCACTTTGGGAGGCTGAGGTGGGCAGATCACTTGAGGCCAGGAGTTTGAGATGAAACTGGGCTATAATGAGACTCTGTATCTACAAAAAGTTTAAAAATTAGCTGAGCATGGTGGCACGTGCGTATAAGGCCCAGTTATGTGGGGGCTGAGGTGGGAGGATCGCTTAAGCCCAGGAGTTTGAAGCTGCAACTTCTTGAGTAAGCCATGATCACACCACTGCACTCCAGCCTGGGCAATAGTGAGCCTCTGTCTTAAAAAAAAAAAAAAAAAAAAGGAGAAAAATTAGCCATTAGAGGGGTGTTAAAGACATATTAACTCCAAACTGATGGGGAGGCTTAAATGAAGTTGAAAAGGGCATACTCTTCTGTTTAAGTGATCCAATGTTTAATTCTGTGTCTGTGTACACAATCTAAGAGCATCTCATGTCCAGTGCCAAGTCTTTTGGTGGAGGCTTGGAGATCCACTGGGTTAGAAGTAGCAAGGACACAATGATAATAGCAAAAGAGACAGATGACACCAGAGGGAATAAAATGAATTACAAAACTGGATAAAATAACTACACAAATATAGGCTGGGCATGGTGACTCACGCCTGTAATCCCAGCACTTTGGGAGACCGCAGTGGGAGGATCACTTGAGGTCAGGAGTTCGAGACCAGCCTGGCCAGCATGGTGAAACCCCATCTCTACTAAAAATATAAAATTAGCCTGGAGTGGTGGTGCCCTCCTGTAATCCCACTTACTCTGGAGGCTGAGATATGAGAATTGCTTGAACCCGGGAGACGGAGATTGCAGTGAGCCAAGATGGGGCAACTGTACCCCAGCCTAGGCCACAGAGCAATACTCTGTCTAAAAAAAAAAAAAAAAAAAAAGTAACTATACAAACATTGGTCTGGGGCCACAACATAAAGGGCTTTTACACACATCATTCATTTAAACCGATAACAATAATGAAATCATCCCCCTTTCATTCTGTTGTTTCAGAACACAGTTCTTAAAAGCAGAATTATATAACATGTTAAAATAATCACCAAGAAGATAGCTATAATAGGATAAAACTGATGCTTAAAGAGGCTCCTGTTTAGGTGCAGAATGTGTTCCCAAGAAATACCTCGTCTCTGGTGATGTCAGAAAAATTTTGCATCATTGGAATAAGTTCTGCTTTTCTGGTCTAATCCACATCTTCTTGTATTCTCAATAAAGTAAGGATATTGTCTTGAGTCTTACCATAGTAGAAATGTTAATGCAAGAAACACACACACATACATAAAAGTTTCTGGAGGAATTACAAACTGAGAAATCCAGAAAAGTTAGAACGGGAGAACAAATATTGTACATCGGTGCTAATAAACACATTTGAACATAAGCTTATGTAAAGATCATGGGGCTGGGCTCGGTGGCTCATGCTTGTAATCCCAGCACTTTGGGAGGCCGAGGCAGGCAGATCACGAGGTCAAGAGATAGAGACCATCCTGGCTAACATGGTGAAACCCCGTCTCTACTAAAAATACAAAAATTAGCCAGGCGTAGTGGTGTGTGCCTATAGTCCCAGCTACTCGGGAGGCTGAGGCAGGAGAATTGCTTGAATCTAGGAGGTGGAGGTTGAAGTGAGCCGATACCGCGCCACTGCACTCCAGCCTGGAAACAGAGAGAGACTCCATCTCAAACAAACAAACAAACAAACAAAAAAACACACCCTATTTGTTTTGGGCCCACTGCTTTACATTAATATTCAACTGTTTCAAGTGTGCATGTTCTCCTATCTGGAGGTCAATGTCTTTTCATAAACCTGTAGCACCTAGCACAGAGATGACATTATGGTAAGTACCTAAAAATACTTATTAAAAGACTGACTGAATGAAAGCTTGGGCGTACTATTAATATATTTCACTAACAGAGCTCCAGGGTACTCATGGAGCAGTGGTTTAGGCCATAGATTCTAGCACCAGACTTCCTGGATCCAAATCCTAGCTCTGCCACACTTAGTAAGGTATTTCCCTTCCATGTGCCTTAGTTTCCTCATTTGCAAAATGAGAATAATCAGAATCCTCCTTATATGGTTGTTAGGAGGACTAATACATTAACCTTTGTTACTAGAGAGTGTCTGGCACATAGTAAGTGCTCTACAACCACTGGTTGCTTTGTAATAAGGTCCTCTTCTGTGGAAAGAGAGGCGGTACACTATTCTCTTTAAGAGCATTAGGCGTTGGAAGCAATTCACCTGGGTTCGAATCCTGATTATGCCATTTACTAAGTATGTGATCTAGAACAAGTTACCTCTCCTTTCTGAAACAAGAATAAAGAATAGTATTAACTTCACAGAGTTATTGTGAAAATAATTGTAAAACATGAGTCCAGGGCCTGGCGCAAAGTAAACACTCAAACATCAGTGATTTGCCCATTTGTTGATGGTCCAGCTCTGAGAAGATAGTTTCAAATGAAGCTGCCCTTGGAGATAAGTCATTATTGGCTTAAAAAATCTCCAGGAAGATCATGGTAGGGATTTGAATATATTCCAAAAACATGGCCTGGTTCCCAAACTACAGAACTCTGGATTAGAGGTCTCTAACTCACACTCCACAGCAGAAATCTTGAACTCATGCTCTAGATCTTGGGTCCCTAACTCAGACTTAGATCAGGAGTCCCTAGATCTAAGATCAGTGGTCTCTAGCTCAAACTCATCTACTACATAGAGTCCTTGACTCAAATGCCCTATAGGTACTAGGCTGATAAAACAAAGAAAGGAGCTACACAGGAGGAGCCTGCAGGATCTGGAGGAGAACACTCAAAGCTTCATCCAAAGACTGCACCATCCCTGGGCCCAGTGCTGCCATGTGGAATTGTGGGCCCAGGTCACTGGATCTTCTCAGTTAAAAAAATAAAAATATATACATATTTTTTTGGTAGAGATGGGGTCTTGCTATTTGGCCAGGCTGGTACTGAACTCCTGGCCTAAAGTGATCTTCCTGCCTTGGCCTCCCAAAGGGCTGGGGTTACAGGCATGAGCTGCTATTCCTGGCCAAGGATCATCTAATTTTTAAGAAAACCCCTAAATCCAATTCTTATATAATATTTCCCAATTTTAAAAAGTGATAATTAATTAAAATATTTAATACTGTCCACCAGAAAGGAGACCTGTCTGAAGGCTAAATACAGCCTGAGTCTCATTAGATTGTAACTTCTGCCTTGGGTCACCCCAGGGATTCTGTAGACCAGAGCTTGCCCAGGTCCAGGTCAGGCCACCTAGACCATTTGAGACAGTGTTCAGCCTTCTAGGATACAGAAAAAGTGATCTAGTTTTCCTAGACTTGGCCTCAAGCACTGAGCCTATTGTGGAAACATAATTATTCACTCTGGTGAGCGCTGATGAAAATTCCTCACTCTACAGGCACAGCTCTCCCCTTCTTCACATCTCTAAACTGAAGCACGTTTGAACACCCAGCAAGTTCCTAACAGCCCTCCCATCTCATTTCCGCATGGTTTTAAACATGATGTTATTTAAACATTTTTCTCATTTTCCTCATTTGTAGGGATGGGAGAATCATGGTGATGGGGGGCTGAGGTTCACTCTATAAGAAAGTTGTCCTCATTATTGAGACCTGATGTAAACAAAAGGAGTGTAAACATTGGGAGTTGTAATGTAAACACCGGGAGTTGCTGTAAACATGCCATCATCATTCAAGGAAGGTAAATTCAGGAGCAAGAAGAGGAACAATAAATGTAGGAATTTTGTTGAGAACTTTCATTCACGTAATTCCTCTGGTTCTTAATAATGTTTAAAACCGTGCAGAAATGAGATAGGAGGGCTGTTAGGAACTTGCTAGGTGTTCAAACCTGCTTCAGTTTAGAGATGTGAAGAAGGGGAGAGCTGTGCCTCTAGAGTGAGGAATTTTCATCAGTACTTACCAGAGTGAATAATCATGTTTCCACGATAGGCTCAGTGTTTGGGGCCAAGTCTTTGATTTGATGTCCTTATGCTGGGGCAGTAATATCAGAGCCTTTATTATGTTTTTTCACCCCTCGTGCTACCTTGTCTAAGACCTATTTCTTAAAAATATAAATGTTTTAGAAAAAAAATGAGTATCCTTTAAGGACTTGGA
The DNA here is from genome assembly GCF_008728515.1 of Papio anubis. Taxonomy (NCBI): domain Eukaryota; kingdom Metazoa; phylum Chordata; class Mammalia; order Primates; family Cercopithecidae; genus Papio; species Papio anubis. Next base: position 81,266,672 of record NC_044985.1, read on the forward strand.
TTTGACTTCCTTCCAATGCCTGGTCTTCATAAACCTTACTTATGTGGGGTGTGTGACCCCTAAGCATGCACAGAGTCGTCTTTTTTTTTTTTTTTTTGACAGTGTCTCTCTCTGCTGCCCAGGTTGGAGTGCAATGGCGTCATCTTGGCTCACTGCAGTCTTGACCTCCTGGGCTCAGGTGATCCTCCCACCTCAGCTTCCTGAGTAGCTGGGACCACAGGTGCATGCCACTACATCATGCTAATTTTTTGTAGTTTTTTTTTTTGCAGAGATGCGGTTTCTCCGTGTTGCCCAGGCTGGTCTTGAACTCCTGGACTCAGGCTATCCTCCTACCTAGACTTTCCAAAGTTCTGGGATTATGGGCATGAACCACTGCACCTGGCCCCTATTACTTTTTAAACAGAGGAAATTAAGGAGGAGGTAATGGTAGTTTAGTTAGAATTTGAACAGCACAGGTGGTTAGGAGTAGCTGCAAGCCTTCTCTTCTTAGCTCCCCAACCACCAGCAGTTCTTTCTCAGTTCTTTGGGGTAAGAAACAAATGGGGTTGTTTACAGCTTTAATGGGTGTGGTTGGTTACTGTTAAATTGATGCTACATTATTTGTAAGAGCTTTATATATCTTGTAAGGCTATCATGAGGAATTCATGAAAGAAAGCATTTTGCAATTACTTTGAAAACTGCAAAATGAATGTTATTATTAAAATTAAAACATGCTGAAGGTTAAGTAACATTTTTCATTTATTCTTACAGTTTCTAAAATAAAACATCAAAGACTTTTTATACTCTTTTGCTTAAAAGCTTCATAGACAAACATTGAATTTTAAAAATAGAAAAAGTCATATACTATGACTTTTAACATAAAGTCATATATTAAAGCTGACTTTGTTCAGTGCTAAAAGTTTTGCTCTGATGATGTAACTCTATGAAAATAGTCCAAGACATACATATTTTCTTTCCACCAATTTACTTGTGATGATTGGTGTGTATTTTTGAAATACTTGTGAAATATTAGGACTGGGCACAGTGGCTCACGCCTGTAATCCCAGCACTTTGGGAGGCTGAGGCAGGCAGATCAGGTGGTCAGGAGATCGAGACCATCCTGGCTAACATGGTGAAACCCCGTCTCTACTAAAAATACAAAAATTAGCCTGGCATGGTGGTGTTCTCCTGTAGTCCCAGCTACTTGGGAGGCTGAGGCAGGAGAATCACTTGAAACCAGGAGGCAGAGGTTGCAGTGAGCAGAGATCGTGCTGCTGCACTCCAGCCTGGCAACAGAGCAAGACTCCGTCTCAAAAAAAAAAAAAAAAAAAAAAAGATATTATTTCCTCAGAGAAAAATACAATGTACAGGCTTGGTGCAGTGGCTCATGCCTGTAATCCCAGCATTTTGGGAGGCTGAGGCGGGTGGATTACCGCAGGTCAGGAGATCAAGACTATCCTGGCCAACATGGTAAAATTCCACCTCTGCTAAAAATACAAAATAAACCTGATGTGGTGGCGTGTGCCTGTAATTCCAGCTACTTGGGAGGTTGAGGCAGGGGAATTGCTTGAACCCGGGAGACAGAGATTGCAAGTGAGCTAAGGTGGCACCATTGCACTCCAGCCTGGGCAAAAAAGAGCAAAACTCTGTCTCAAAAAAACAACAACAACAACAACAACAAAAAAAAAACTATGTACAAACACTAGCAAGTCTACATTTTCAAAAGGGAATAGACTGTCAATTTCCATATTTTATCTAGCAATTATACTAAAAAATAACAAGTAACATACCAAGTACGTATTTTGTGCCAGCCAATATGTGAAGTGTTTTATGTGCCAATTCTTAATTTTTGCAAAAATCCTATAAGGTAAGTATTATCATTATTTTCAGATGAGGAAACTCAGGAAGAAAGGGACTAGGTTACTGGCCCAAATTGCTACTAAGTGGTGAGGCTGTGATTGACTCCAGACAGAGTGAGTCCAGAGCCAGTGTACTCTAGTGCCTACAGAGAAGCAAAACTTCATTGATCTGGATCATATTAATTCAGAATTTGTGAAAATAAAATTCAGACATGAGCTGGGTTAAAGCTTTTAAACCATAATAAATTGTTAACCCATGTAATGCATGGCTATTAGAAGGAGTTTCTGATTTATGTTATTTATCAAAATGTTTTCAATAACTTAGAAATATACACTACTATATAAATAACATCTGAATTGTTATTGCTTATGTTTTCAATGAAAGCTTCCATCCCTTCAGTCACTCATTTATGTATTAATTGAAGTAATATAACTGCAGTTTTAAAAATTGACTCAGTTTTTTACATATTTATGAAGTACATTGATATTTTGTTACAATTATAGAATGTGTAATAACGAGGTCAGGGTATCTGAGGTATTCATTGCTTTGAGTATTTATCATTTCTTTTTTTAAATTTTTGTTTTTTGAGGCAGTCTCACTGTGTCGCCCAGGCGACAAGATGCAGTGGTGCCTCCCAGGTTCAAGTGAGTCTCGTGTCTCAGCCACCCGAGTAGCTGGGATTACAGGCGTGTGCCACCACCACGCCTGGCTAATTTTTGTATTTTTTGTAGAGATGGGGTTTCCCCATGTTGGCCAGGCTGGTTTTGAACTCCTGACCTAAAGTGATCTGCCTGCCTTGGCCTCCCAAAGTGCTGGGATTACAGGTGTGAACCACTGCGCCCGGGCAAGTATTTATTATTTCTATGTGTTGGGAACAATTTCAAGTCCTCTCTTATTGCTATTTTAAAATATACGATATATTGTTGTTAATTAGAGTCACTTTACTCCACTGTTGAACAATATAACTTACATTTTTTATCTAATTGTATGTTTGTACCTGATAACCTACATTTCTTCATCCCCTGCTCACACCCACTCACCCTTCCCAGCCTTTGGTCATCATCATTTAACTCTCTACCTGTGTGAGATCAACTTTTTTAGCTCCCATATATGAGTGAGAACATGCCATATTTGTCTTTCTGTGCCTGGATTATTTCACTTAACATAATATCCTCCAGCTCCATCCATGTTGCTGCAAATGACGTGATTTCATTTCATTTTTTTCTTTTTTTTTTTTTTTGAGACATGACTCCAGCTCTGTTGCCCAGGCTGCAGCGCAGTGGTGCAATCAAGGCTCTCAGCAACCTCTGCCTCCTAGGCTCAAGTGATCCTTCCACCTCAGCTTCCAGAGTAGTCAGAACTACAGGTGCATGCTACCACGTTTTGGTAATTTTAAAATATATATATGTATTTTTTTGTAGAGATGAGGTCTCACAATGGTGCCCAGGCTGGGATTTCATTCTTTTTTTATGGCTGAAAGTATTCCACCATGTACATATGTATTATCTTCTTTATGCATTCTTCTGTTGGTGTACACTTAGGTTGACTCCATACCTTTGCTTTTGTGAATAGTGCTCTGATAAACAGGTGAGTGCAAGCATCCCTTTGATATACTGATTTCTTTTCCTTTGGATAGATACCTAGCAGTGGAATTGCTGGATCATATAGTAGTTCTATTTTTAGTTTTTTGAGAAATCTCTACACTGTTTTCCACAGTGGTTGTACTAATTTACATTCCCACCAACAGTGTAGAAGAGTTGCCTTTTGTCTACCTCCTCATCTCCACAGGATCTCTTTTTGTCTGTAGTAACAGCCATTCTAACTGGGGTAAGATAACATCTCATTGTGGTTTTTCATTTGCATTTCCCTGGTGATTAGTGATATTCAACATTCTTTCATATACCAGTTGGCCATTTGTATGTCTTCTCTTGAGAATTGTCTATTCGTGTCATTTGCCCACTTTTCAATGTGATTTTTTAAAATTGTTGAGGTGTTTGAGTTCCTTGTGTATATTCTGGATATCAGTCCCTTGTTGGATGAATAGTTTGCAAATATTTTCTCTTATTCTGTAAGTTTTCTCTTCATTCTGTTGATTGCTTCCTTTGCTGTGAAGCTTTTCAGTTTAATATAATTCTATTTGTCTATTTTTATTTTAGGTGTCTGTGCTTTTGACATCTTAGCTATAAAATCTTCCCTAGGCCAATGTCCTGAAGTGTTTTTCCTATGTTTTTCTCTAGTAGTTTTATAGTTTTGGGTCTTATGTTTAAGTCTTTAGTCCATTTGGAGTTGATTTTGTAGTGGTGACAGATAGATAGTGGTTTGGTTTCACTCTTCTGCATATGGATATCCATTTATTGAAGAGGATGCCCTTTCCCCAGAGTATGCTCTTGACGCTTTTGTTGAAAATCAGTTGGCAGTAAACATGAGAATTTATTTCTGGGTTCTGTATTCTGTTCCATTGGTCAATACCAATACCATACTGTTTGGTTACTATAGCCTTGTAATATATTTTGAAGTAAGGTAGTATGATGCTTCCAGCTTTGTTCTTTTTTTCCTAAATTTTTTTTGGTTATTCTGGCTCTTTTGTGGTTCCATAAAAATTTTAGTATTTTTTTTCTATTTTTGTGAAAATGACATTGGTATTTTGATAGGGGTTGAATTGAATATGTAGATTGCCTTGGGCAGTATTTTAACAGAATTAATTCTTCCAATCCATGAGCAGGAGATGTCTTCATTTGTTTGGTGTCCTCTTCAATTTCTTTCTTTAAAATTTTTTAATAAAAATTTAAAATTTTCCTAGAGATGAGTTCTCACTATGTTGCTTAGGCTGGTCTCAAACTCCTTGAGTCAAGCGATCCTCCCACGACCTCCTAAAGTGCTGGGATTACAGGCGTGAACCAGTGCACCTGGCCGCCTTCAATTTCTTTCCTTAGTGTTTTGTAGTTTTCTTGTAGTTGTGGGTTTGTCATATATGGCGTTGATTATTTTGTGGTATGTTCCTTCTATGCCTAGTTTGTTGAGAGTTTTGGTCAAGAAGGATGTTGAATTTTTTAAAATGTTTTTTCTGCATCTATTGAGATGATCATATGTTTTTTAGCCTTCATTCTGTTGATGTGATGTGTCATGTTTATTGATTTGCGTATGTTAAACCATGTTTGCATCACTGGTATAAATTCCATTTGATCATGGTGTATTATCTTTTTGATGTGCTATTGAGTTTGGTTTGCTAGTATTTTGTTGAGCATTTTTGCATTTATATTCATCAGGGATATTGGCCTGTAGTTTTCTTTTTTTATTGTGTTGGCCTTATAGAATGAATTAGGGAGAATTCTCTCCTTTCCAATTTCTTGAAATGGCTTGAGGAGGATTGCTATTAGATCATCTTTGTATGTTTGGTAGAATGTGGTAGTGAATCTGTCCAGTTTTGAGGTGGTGAATCTGTCCAGTTTCTTTGTTGGGACACTTTCCATTACTGATTTAATCTTGCTATTCATTACTGATCTGTTCAGGTTTTCCATTTCTTCCTGATGCAATTTTGGTAGGTTGCATGTGTGCAGGAATTTATCTATTTTTCTCTAGGTTTTACAGTTTGTTAGTGTATAGTTGTAATAGTCTGTAATGATCTTTTGTATTTCCGTGGTATCAGTTATAATGACTCCTTTTTCATTTCTAATTTTGGTCTTTTCTTGGTTAGTCTAGCTAGCAGTGTATTAATTTTGTTTATCTTTTTGAAGAATCTGCTTTTTGTTTTATTGATCCTTTGTATTGTTTTTGTCTGTATTTTGTTTAGTTCTACTCTTTCTTATTTTTTTCCTTTTACTAATTTTGGGTTTGGTTTGTTTTGCTTTTCTAGTTCTTTCAGGTACATTATTAGACTGTTTATTTGAAATCTTTCTACTTTTTTGATGTAGGCATTTATTGCTATATACTACTCTCGTAGTATTGCTTTTGTTGTATCCCACAGTTTTTGATATGTTATATTTTCATCTTCATTAATATCAAGACATTTTAAAATTTCCTTCTTCATTTCTTCATTGACCCAATAGTTATTCAGTAGTATGCTGTTTAATTTTTATCTATTTGTATAGTTTACGAAGTTCCTCTTGGTATTGATTTCTAGTTTTATTCCATTGTGGTCTGAGAAGATACTTGATATGATTCCATTTTTTAAAAAATTGTGTCTGGGTATGGTGGCTCATGACTGTAATACCACCATTTTGGGAGGCTGAGGTGGGCAGATTGCTTGAGGTCAGGAGTTCAAGACCAGCCTGGGTAACATGGCAAAACCCAGTCTCTACAAAAAATACAAAAATCAACCAGATGTGGTGGTGTGTGCCTGTAGTCCCAGTTACTCAGGAGGCTCAGGTGGAAGGATTGCTTGAGCCCAGGAAGTTGATGCTGCAGTGATTCATGATTGCGCCACTGCACTCCAGCCTGGGAGACAAAGGGAGACCCCATCTCAAAGAAAAAAAAAGTTGGCTAGATGCAGTGGCTTATGCCTGTACTCCTGGCAATTTGGGAGGCTGAGGCAGGAGGATTGCTTGTCTCAGGTGTTTGAGACCAGCCTGGGCAACAGAGTGAGACCCCTAGCTCTACAAAACTTACAAAAATTACAAAAAAAAAAAATTAGCTAGGTGTGGTGGTACATGGTTGTGGTCCCAGCTACTTGGGAGGCTGAGGTGGGAGGATCACTTGAGCCTGGGAGGTCAAGGTTGCAGCAATCCATGATTGTGCCACTGCACTCCAGCCTAGACAACAGAGAGAGAACTTATCTCAAAAATTTTTTTTGTTGAGACTCATTTTCTGGCCTAATATATGATTTATTCTAGAGAATGTTCCATGTGCTAATAAGAATGTGTAATCTGAAGTTGTTGAATAAATGCTCTGTAAATGTCTGTTAGGTTCATGTGATCTAATGTCCGTTTTAAATCCAGTGTTTCATTGGGTACTCATGGACCCAAAGATGGCAACAATAGACACTGGGACTACTAGAGAGAGGGAATGGGGCAGAGATCGAAAAATTAACTATTGGGCACTACGCTCACTACCTGGGTGACAGGATCGGTTGAACCCCAAACCTCAGCATCATGCAATATACCCATGTAACAAACCTGCACATGTACCTCCTAAATCTAAAATAAAAATTGACATTATTTTAAAAAGTTAATAATCAGGAAAATGGTGGTGGGGGGGAGCAGTGAAGAGATATGAGGGAACCCTCTATGCTCTCTGCTCAATTTTTATGTAAAACTAAAACTGCTCAAAATTAAAATCTATTGGTTTATAAGAAATAAGTCCAATGTTTCTTTGTTATTTACTGTATGGATGATCTGTCTAATGCTGAAAGTGGGTTGAAGTACTCCACTAATCTCGCATTGAAGTCCATCTCTCTCTTTAGATCTAGCAATATTTGCTTTACGAATCTGGGTGCTCCAGTGTTGGGTGCATATATGTTTAGAATTGTTATATCCTCTTGCTGGATTTATTCCTTTATCATTCATTATGTGCCTTGTCTTCTTTTTTTTTTTTTTTTTTTACTGTTTTTGACTTACTGTTTTGACTCTTTTAGCTGATATAGGTATAGCTATATCTATTTACTTCTGGTTTCCATTTACATGGAATATCATTTTCTATCCCTTTACTTTCAGTCTATATGTGTCTCTATAGGTAAAGTGCATTTCTTATAGGCAAGACGTAATTGGATCATGTTTTAAAATTCATTCAGCCAGTCTATATCTTTTAAGTGGAGAATTTAATCTACTTACATTCAAAGTTATTACCGAAATGTGAGTTTTTGTTCCTATCATATTGTTAATTGTTTTCTGTATGTTCTTTGTTCCTTTATTTTGCTCTTCCTGTTTATCATTGTAGCTTGGTGGTTTTTTGCAGTGGTGCCATTTAGTCCTTTCTCTTCCTCATTTGTGTGTTTACTTTACCAGTGAGTTTTATACTTTTGTATAGTTTTCATGATGGTAAATGTTGTCCTTTCACTTTCCAGGTTTAGAACTCCCTTGAACATTTCTTGTAAGAATGTACTAGTGGTTGTGAATTCTCTCAGCTGTTGCTTGTCTGGGAAAGACTTTATTTCTCCTTTTTTTTATTTTTTATTCGAGATGAAGTCTCACTTTGTTACCCAGGCTGGAGTGCAGTGGTGCAATCTCGGCTCACTGCAACCTCTGCCTTCCAGCTTCAAGCATTTCTCTTGCCTCAGCCTCCTGAGTAGTGGGGACTACAGGTGCCTGCCACCACGCCCAGCTAAGTTTTGTATTTTTAGTAGAAACAAGGCTTCACCATGTTGGCCCGGCTGGTCTTGAACTCCTAACCTTAAGTGCCTCGGCCTCCCAAAGTGTTGGGACTACAGGCATGAGCCACTGCGCCCAGCCCTATTTCTCGATTTATGAAGGCGAATTTTGCTGGATGTAGTATCCTTGGCTGGCAGTTTTTTTCTTTGAGCACTTTGAACATGTCATTCCATTCTCTCCTGGCCTGTAAAGTTTCTGCTGAGAAATCTGCTGTTAGTCTGATAGGGGTTCTTTTATAGGTGACTAGATACTTTTCTCTTGCTGTTTTTAGAATTCTCTCTTTGTCTTTAGCATTAGACAGTTTGACTATAATGTGCTGTGGAGAAGATCTTTTTGCATTGTATGTGTTTGGGGATCTCAGAGTCTCCTGTACCTGAATGTCTAAATCTTGGGAAGTTTTCATCTATTATTTCATTAAATAGGTCTTCTAACCCTTTCATTCTTGTTTTGCCTTCTGGGATTCCAATAATTTGAGTATTTGGTAACTTCATGGTGTTCCATATGACATGAAGACTTTGTTTATCCTTTCAAATTCTTTTTTTTTTCTTTACTTTTGTCTGACTGGATTATTTCAGAAGACTTGTCTTTGAGTTCTGAGATTCATTCTACTGTTTGATTTAGTCTATTGTTGAAGCTCTTGAATGTATTTTATATTTAATTCAAGGAATTCTTCAGTTCCAGAATTCCTGTTTGGTTCATTTTTATTTTTATTTTTTGAGACAAGGTCTTACTTGTCCAGGCTACCAGGCTGCAGTGCAGTGGTACTTGGCTCACTGCTTCCTGGGTTCAAGTGACTCTCCTTTCTCAGCCTGCTGAGTAGCTGGGAATACAGGCATGTGCCACCATGCCCAGCTAATTTTATTTTATTTTTTCCAGTAGAGACGAGGTTTCACCATGTTGGCCGGGCTGGTCTCAAACTCCTGACCTCAAGTGATCTGCCTGCCTCAGCCTCCCAAAGTGCTGGGATTACAGGCCTGAGCCACCGTGCCTGGCTGGGTTTATTTTTATATCTATCTCTCTGGTAAACTTGTCATCATGTCCTGAATTGCTTTTCTGATTTATTTGTATTATTTTTCAGAATTCTCTTGTATTTCACTGAGCTTCTTTAGAGTTAATAATTTGAATTCTTTCTGGAATTTCATGAATTTCTTTTTGTTTATGATCTGTTGCCTGAGGATTATTGCATTTCTGTGGAGGTGTCACATTTCCTTGTACTTTCATGTGTCCTGCATTCATATGTTGATATCTATGCATCTGGTGTAACAGCCACTTCTTCCAGTTTTTTGAATTTTCTTTTGTGGAAAAGGTTTTTCCTGAGGATGTATCTATGGTGTTGGTTGGGTAGGATGCTTTGGCTTTGATTCTAGGTGTGTGGAATAGTGTAGTCTCTGTATGATTTATTTGGCTGTAAACAACATCAGTTGTAGCTGTGATTTCCATGAAGGCTTAGGGTGTGGTTATTAGTGGATGCTGTGGTGAGGTTTTGTTGGGGACTGGGATGCCAGGTAGGCCAGTCTTTGGGCCCCAGTGGTGGCAGCAGAGGGTTGAGCATGCCTGTCTTTGGGACCCAGTAAGGCACATATTGGCAGGGGTGTTAGCAGGTCCAGGTGGGCCAATTCTTGGACTTCCAGGAAGCTTAATTTTGCCAGTAGTGGTAGCAGTGGGTTGGGAGGGTGGGAGGGTCCTTGGCCCCCTGGAGAGCCAGGGTGGCATGGGTGATTGCAGTGACAGTGATGGGGCAACCTTTGGGTTGCAAGCAGTGCAACCTGGTGTTGGCAGTGTCTGTGGTGGGCTGAGTAGGCCAGTCCCTAGACCTGCAGGTGGGTGCATGCAGATAGGTGCCAGCTATGGTGGCAGCAGCCAGATGGGTAGATTTCTGGAAGGAGTGTTCAGGTGCCAGTGGTGGTGAACTTAGCTGAACAATCCCCTGACCTCTGGGCTGTGTGCTCTGGCATGTTGAGGGGAGTGAAGCTAGGCTAGAGGGGCTGTCCTCAGTCCTCTGATAGCATGTGCAGGCACCAGTCATGGTAAGCAGGAGTGGGATGTTCCCCAGGCCACCAGTGGAATGCTCAGGTTGGGGGCAGCAGTGGCCATGCTGCTGTCCTGTCACTGGGGTGGGAGGTGCTGCCTTCAGCGGTGGCAGCCTGGACAGGTGGGGAACACATGTGATGCTTGTGCCTTGGCCTCTGCCGTGATAGCCTATGCCTTGGTAGCACTTCAGCTCTGGGCATGGTAGCCTGTGGTCATTGATGCCTCAGCCCAGACGCATGTACCTGCACCTGGCAGTAGCCTGCACCTGGATTGTACCTCAGGCCTGGCTGCAGTAGCCTGCATGCAGTTGCTTGTGCCTCAGTCACAGGGCAATAGTCCACATATCTCTTGTGGCTCAGCCCTAGCATCACTGAGATCTACGACAGTACTCAGTCTATTGGGGATGGGGCTCTAAAATGGTGCCTTGCTGTAGCTGCCTAAGTCTCCGGGGGTGTTTGGGACCCAGTATGCCCTTCCTCCCTGGGACAGTCCTGTGGCACAATCTCTTGGCAGCTCCCTGTTAGTTTCAAGGCCTCAAGGGTTGAGGAGCTCTCCCATGGTTAGAACTGCAGGGGTCCACAGTGGGAAGGTGAAGTACTGAGGGTCTCTCCCTTAACCTTTCCTCATACTGGGGAGTCTCTCTCAGCCCTCAGCTGATCCCAACCGAACAAGTTGCCTCACTTCCTTCTCCTTCCTTGTTTTAGGTATTTCTTGTCACTTTCTGTGGAATTCCAGTGTTTTATCTTGGATGATCTACTCAATGTGTGACTATCTACTCACTGTTTTGGTTCTTCCTAACTGCAATTTTAAAATACAATACAACTCTATTGAGCTATGTAGTTCATTATTATAGGCAGATATATGAAGGACCAAATTATGACCAAACTCCTGAAGTCTTATGTTTACTGCTATCTCCTTAATATGCTACATTCCTACCATTCTGTTTTATTTTCAGTTTCCAGACAGACCACAGAGTTTTCTGTCCCTTCTGAGTATTTGTACATTTTGTCTTTCAGCCATATTTGCCTTATCCCTACTCACTTCCTATTCAGTCTTTTCTTTTTTTCAACTTTTGTTTTTGGGTTGGGGTGAGTGGAAATGTAACATACAAAAGAAAAAGACACAAAACATGCTTAAGTCTACCAACACTAGGGCAGCAGTCCCCAACCTTTTCGGCACCACGGACTGGTTTCATTGAAAGCAGTTTTCCTATGGATGGAGGCAGGGAGTGGATGGTTTCAGTATGAAATTGTTCCATTTCAGATCATCAGGCATTAGTTAGATTCTCATAAGAAGTGTGCAACCTAGATCCCTTGCACACGCAGTTCACAATACATGCTCCTATGAGAATCTAATGCCGTTGCTAATCAGGCAGTAATGCTTGCTGGCCTGCTGCTCACCTCTGGCTGTGTGGCCCTGTTCCTGACAGGCCACAGACCAGTACCAGTCTGCAGCCTGGGGGTTGGGGACCCCTGCACTGGGGTAACCACTATTCATCCAAAAATTAGAAAATAGCCAGCACTTCAGAAGCCTTTACCCTTTCCAATCACAATGCTCCCGTCCTCTCTGCAATACCTTGATTTTCATGATAATGACTTTTTTGCCTTTCTTCTTAGTTTACTTCCCAGAATGCAGCCCTAAACACTATACTTCCGTTTGAGCCATCAAAGGGAATCATATAGCATGGACTTATGTGTCTGTCTTCACACAATATCATGCTTGTGGAATTCATCTTGTGTAATTGGAGTTCCTCTGTTTTCACTGCAGTGTGGTAAGAGTTGGCGAACTGTGGCCTGTGGTCTGTTTTGTTATATGTTTTCTACGGCTGCTTTCACGCTACAACAGCAGAGTTGAATAGTTATGTCAGAGACCTCATATTTACCATCCAACCCTTTACAGAGTATTTGCTGATTTCTGCAGTATTGTGTGAGTACACCACAATTTATTTTTTCCATTCTTTTGTTTTTTGGAGTTCTGGGTTGTTTACACTTTTGAGTTATTACAAACAACACTTCTGTGAACATTCTTGTAGTGCCTCATGGTGCACATGTACACTCATTTCTGTTGGGTATATCTTTAGTTAAGTAGATAATGCCACACATTTTTTTTCCTAAATGATTCTAACAATTTACCAACACTGGTGTTTGAGACCAGTCTGGGCAACAGAGCAAAACCGACCTCCATCTCTACAAAAAATTAAAAAATAAGCCAGGCAAGGTGGCACATGTGTAATCTCAGCTGCTCCAGCAGCTGAGGCAGGAGGATTGCTTGAGCTTGGGAAGTCATGTTTATAGTGAGCTATGACTGAGTCACTGCACTTCCACCTGGATGACAGAGTGAGATCCTGTCTCAAAAAAAAAAATCTATTTCAATTCCTTCCTGAAATTTTCAGTCAGCTGTGCATCCATAACTGCCTCAACTAAGATCTTCCACTGCCACCTCAAATGCAACATGACTGCAATGAAATTGCTCTTTGACTACAGACAGACTCCCTTCGGGGTGCCCCTCCTTCTGTAAGAGGACTCATTATTTCCATAGTCACTCAGGCTCGAAACTGGGAAGTCATCCTGGATTCCTCATTCTTTCCATCCCTTCATATCCAGCCAGTCACAGGCCAAGTTCCTCCTTCATAACATCTGTTATATCTACCCCTTGTATCCTATCCCTATTACTGACCTTCACCCACAGGTTGTCTTCATCATTGGCCTTGACTTCTTGCCTCCATCCCTTCTCACTGCTATTCCACATGAATCTTCTTAAAACACTTTTCTGCCCCTATCAACTACTTGTTCAAACAGCCTTTACTGCCATTTATCTTCCATAGAATTAGGTCTTAACTCCCTAGCTAAGCCAGAACCTTCCCATATCCCATTAGTTTAGAATCTTACTTTTTGCTTCCTCTCTAGAAAACCTCCTTTAGCTCACTGCTCTGTTCACTAGCCCTTGAACTTACTCCAACCTCTGAATCTTTTTCTGTTTAAGCCACTTTCTTCAAGGGTCAGTTAAAGTCCTAACTCTAGTTCCAACTGATCCTATTCAAAATTGATTTCTCCTTTGTCTGATACTTGTTGTAGCACACTATTTCCTCCACATGTACCTTGTATTATAATTTTTTGTTCATTCACTCATTCGACAAAGAATATTGATCATCACTCGTATTCCAAACATCGTGCTGGACACAGGGTGTATAAAGATGTAGATGATATAATTCCTAACCTTGATGAGTTCATGATCTTGTCCAGTTTGACCAAGTTGAATACAAAATATTCGAGGGCTGAAACTGTCTTACTCTTTTTTATATTTCCAATGCTAATCAGCATTTTCCACAGAGTACATGTATAATATATGTCTATTCCTGTTAATGGTGATGATGAAAGGCAAATATAATTTCTTGTTCTAATAATAATGAAGCAAGCTAGAGGCTAGCAAAATTTCACTCATATTTTATGTAATTCTAGCAGAAATTCAGATAAGGAAGCTACCATCCAATTTTCTGTTGGGTTTTAGTATTGTAGAACCTCTTTTTACTCACAAAGCTATAAATGCTCTAAAAATTCTTAAGGCTGTTATTATTCAGGTTGTTTCCTGGAATTGTACAAGGAGGTAAATTAACCCTTTTGGATCACTTGTAGAGTTATTTTAACTTTTTGTTAAGAAACCCTATAACACACTCATATACATACATCATATACTTTCATAAACACATATAGATAGATATACTACAAGAAATCTCTAGATGACTTCAAATTCTCACTAATAAGCAGGAATAATGAATTGTTACTTTATCATAATACAGTGAAAGAAGTCATTACTATACAATAATCCAGAAAACATATCACAAACATTTTACTGAAGGCTCATTAGTGCAATTGGTAGACTTGGCATAAAGTTCCAGAAAAATTCTGCCTACTTGGATGAGACTTTAAATTTCTTGAAAGAAGGGGCTATGTGTTTTATTTCTTTCATAGTACCTAAGATACCCAGCATGGCAACGCAATCAGGAACTACTCCAAAAACATTTGTCTAGTTGCAGTTGCACAAACTAATAATTTTATGGCCAGAATAAGAAAAATGTGTATGAACCTTTGCAAAGAACATATAAGTAACCAATACTTGATGATTACGTATCAGAGGGGAAATGTAGGAATTATTTTAATGACCTCAATAGGTTGGTCAAAAAGCATCTTGCAGGAGCTGGGTTTAAGGAGGAATGTGGAGACAGAGGGTATTCTCAGAGGAAGCATCGTACCAGTTAACTTTTATCAAGTGCTTACTAAGTGCCAGATACCTTTCCAAGTAGATCATCTTATGTTAGTTCCTTTGATCCTTAAAACAACTCTGTGATGTCAGCACCATGAGAACACCCATTTTATAGATGAGGAAACTGACGTAGAGCAACGTTTACAAATTTGCCACAGTTTTCAGCCTAGATTAGGACCCCAAAACCATGACTCCAGAGCTTTGTATGCTTCAAGTCTACACTATGATTTCTCCTATAGAGATGCAAATAATGATTCAAGGGCCAAAAAGAAAAAGTGTGGGGAAGGGAGAGGAAGAGAGACAGAGACAGAGAGATAAGGAGAGAATGGGAGGTGTAAGTTGTTTTGTTTTCTGGGTGGAGCTTTGAAAGTGATATATAATTGAATGGAAAATAAGTAAGTTGTTCAAGAAAGTTACAACCACCATAATGCAGGACAAGGCACTGTGAATTTTCAGAGGGTCTCCTCCTCCTGCCCCCATTGGATCTACTTTCTGTGCCATGGCCTCTATTTGGAAAAAACAGAGGAAAATAACGTAAGAGACAGGCTCATCATGAGCACACACGGCCGTCACCAGGCTGTTTTATTTCCTGAAAGGTTGCTCATTCCATGGTGGCCTCTGACAGGCAGGAGGTGCCACTATTCAAGACTCCTCCCGGCAACCCCAGGACAGAATTACCAGTGCCAAACAGAAGGCTGGCATGTTTTAACCCACCCATGACCCGCTCCTATATACACTGGAGTGGCAGCCGGAGGTCAGAGACAACAGAAGAGCAGCAGGGAAACTATGACCTGGAAGGTGGTTTGTGGAGCTGGGCTGATGCTGAGTCCTGGCTTCTGAAGCAAAGGCAATGGGGAAGACAGAAACAAAGAAAAACTAAAACAAAAACATGTGGAAAAATGGGAGAGCAATGGGGCACCAGGAGACTAGGCGCCTGTACCAAATAGGAACCAGGTGCAGCTTTAAAGTATGTGCCTGCTTTATGTGTTAACATTTGCACACTCTGCCCGTACTTAAACTTTTACAGTGTAATACTCTGTTATCTCTTCTAAGCACCTAGAGTGGAAGGTAGAAATTATACTCCTTTTACAGAGAGAAGGGCTTCTGAGAATAACAAAACCCAAATGACTTTTGAATAAAGCTGCAGATCTTTCTGATTCAAGGATGACTGCATTTATACAAATTTGTTTGAGATGTTAACATTGTTGCAAGGAAATGAATCAGAAAAACTTTTCAAGTTACTTTAAACCCTATGATCCTAGGATGGATTGTGCAGAGAATCCTAAAGTACAGATCAAAATGGTTCTGACCTAAATTCATGAATAGACAGTGTTTCAAGACTAAGGAAAGTATGTGTCCGTCTCCTATGGATTTACAGAAACTAGTCCTAAAAAAAAATTGACAAGGAAAATCAGTGGTGTGAACATAGCACCACATTACAAATATTTTCTCAAATGAAGGTTTTTGAAAAAGTGTAGAAAAAATTCAAACGGTTGTTTGGATACTTCTCTGATAATCGTCATTATCTTAATCCATTTTTAACATTCATAATTAAAAAGAAAATTAAGAAATTAAGAATATTAATTTTTTTCCTTTGGTAGCCTTAGCTTTAAACAAAAATAGGATGTGAACATATTAAAAGTCTATGTACAGATTTTGTATATGTCCCTGGAAGGGAGTCTGTTTGCTGGCCAGCTTAATTTTTGACAAAGAAAAATGGGCTGCTCTTGCTTCTTGCACAAAGATGCACTGTTTCTAGAGCAAAGGAAAAAAAAAAAAAAGGAGAATGTGTGTAAACAATACATTTGGAAAAAATTAAGATAATATTCAACATGATAATTTAGTATAAGCTTTTTGAGAATGGATAAAATGTGTGGCTCATTAGAATTAAAAATATAACTATAATAAGAACTTTAAATACTAATATCTGATAACTTTAACAGCAAGCAAGTCACCCTAAAATTCATTTTCAGTACCTCATCATTAAAGATGTAGCTCTTTTTAAAAGCTGCTTTGTCTATGCAGTTGTACAGTACTCTAAAGTTTCCACAAGAAACGAGGCAAAGTATTTGTGAAATCGAGCCACCTCGATTCCTTCCACAGAGCTGCCATCTGGGCTTGTTTATTTGTGTTTCCAACTTTCGGGAACAGAGAGTTTCTCTGTTGGGGACAGGGCACTGAGTAAAGGAAGTGTCTTACAGAAGGCTATCTTTTTTTTTTTTTTTAACTACATATTCAAAACTTACAGTTTAGTTTGGTCAAAAATATCAAATGACTACCATAATCACAGAGTCTAACACAACTGGAAGCCTCAGAATTGTCTTAGCAAACACTCTTCCACGATATGATGCAAGTAATATTTCCTACATAATACCTTCTTGTGATTTTCAAATCTTTTTCACAATACAAACCGTCACTGAGGCTATATAGCTATTTGTCCTGGAAATCAAGCATTTTTCATAAATCCTTCTATAATAAGTATTTGATTTAAAAACGAAAGAAGTATTTCCAGGCAATTTTCCTAATTTTAGAAGGTACATAAGAGCCATGTTACCAAAAAAACAAAGCAAACAGCAAAACAAAAATCTTACAAAGTATAATTAAGAAGCAAAGCATTATTGTTTGAATATACAATCTCATTATGAAGAACAGTTTAAAAATTTGTAAGTCCACACTTAAAAACACCTAGTAGTCTCTTATCTCTGAAACATTTAACAAACAAAATAGAAGCAAAAAGTACCTTGTAGAGTAAAATCCAGCAATACATATTCGTAAGCAAATTCTGTCTTTGTTTCCACTTGCGGTCTCTTCAGGGTAGAAAATATTTTTCCAGGGCTGCTATCATCAGGGTCTTCTAGCTTTCTAAGTCCGCACCCCATGGCAAAATCTGCAAGGAATTAAATTGCAGGAAAGGGGAGGGAGAGCAGCAAATTCTGTTGTTTAAGCTGCAAAAAGAAACTTATAGACTTAACTGCTTTGATTTTGTTTTCAGCTAAACCATAGATAACCAAAAAGAAAACATCTGGGTCCAAAGAAAGGAGTTGAAGAATTTTTCTATCCATTTTTCTGTAAAGTCATTGAACCCATGATTAAGCTACAGCTCCAGGAGGCTGGGCTTGATCTTAGAGAAACATGCAAGCTGCTACAACTTAGCGGAGAATTTCCATGCCACGTCAATTTACAGCCAGCCCCCTACCAGAGTTCTGTCGCTCAGGGCACCAGCGGTGCTTTGTCTATCCCAGTTGGCTGGATGATAAAAAGAGGTGTCCAAAAACGGAAATAAAAAGGCAAAAGGGCAACTTGGATGTAATTATCTACAAGTAGAAGATATATTCAGACATAGTGGCATACAATTCTTTTTCTGTTTTCCCTCTTCTCTCTGTCCTGCTACCCTCCTTCCTCTCAACTACTACCAAGAAAGCAAAAGGAGAGAGAGAGGGAGAGAGAAGCAGTAGGGGGGTGGAGAGAGAGAGAGAAAGAGAGAGAGAGAGAGAGAGAGGGAGAGAAAGAGAAAATGAAAAGAATGGATTCTCAACATATTTAGAAACAAAAATCATTTCCAGAAAGGAAGTCAGTTTTATGAGGAAACTATTTCTGGAGTCTAAAAGGAGAAAAGTAAAGTTAAAAAAACAGCACTTTAGTCTTGAGATAGTACTTTTGAGAATTTCTTTCCACATGAAGTTTCTTTCTGTTGGAAAAATCATATGCTAATTAAAAGAGCAAAGTGTAAAAAATTTATATTAAAATGTTTTCATAAAAAGACTTTACTTAATTGCAAAGGAGAGACAGTTACGTGTGTAATTAGTTTCCCCAACATCCTTAAAGAGTTTAAAACACTCTACTATTAGAAGGCTTATGATAGCAACTATAATACTTCTATAGATCTCAAAGTATCCATCATTAAAAAATAAAACAAAACTGACAACTTGATTCATTTATTTATTTTATTTTTTTGGAGATGTGGTCTTGCCTGTCACCTAGACTGGAGTGCAGTGGCCCAATCATGGTTAATTGCAGCCTGACCTCCCGGGCTCAAGCGATTTTTCCACCTCAGCTTCCCAAGTCACTGACACCACAGGGACATGTCACCACATCTGGCTCTTTTTTGTATTTTTGGTGAAGATAAGGTCTCACTATGTCGCCCAGGCTGGTTTTGAAATCCTCAGCTAAAGTGATCGTTCTGGATCGGCTTCCCAAAGTGCTGGGATTACAGGCGTGAGCCACTACCAATTCCATTCAGTCTTATAAATTGCCATTTAGCCAAGGTCAAGAACAATTTATAATGGACCAATTGTAATGAATGTTCATTGTGTTTTACCCTGTATAGGTCAGGAAGTATGGTGCACTCATCAAAACGGCGAGCCCTGGAATCAGGCTGCCTGGGTTCAAATCCTGCTTCTTAGGCCTACTAGAGATGTAATCTTGGGCAAGTTACTTGACCTCTTCAAGTTTCAGTTTCCTCCCCTGTATACGGTACTTACTTCATAGGCTTGTTATGAAGGCTGAATGAGATAATCTTATCTCATATCTTAACACTAGGCCTGGCTAATGGCACAAAATACATTTGTTGATGTGTGCACATTATAAAACAGGGTTAGGAGTAGGAATAGGAAGGAAGTGATTCTGCCACTGCTTCCATTATTTACAAAATAAACCCTTATCACAGTTGAGATTCTAGAGAGTACAAGCCTGAAAAATTTTTTCAATCACAGTGAAGCCTGAGCATGAAAACTCTCAAAAGGGGGATGGATTATTTATTTTATAGATCACTATTACCTTTTTTTCTTTTCCTACTGCCTACTTGCCTTTAAATGTTTCATTTCTCAGAAATGTCTTAGAGAAAAATTCCATAGTCTTTCATGCTCCAGGATGAGCACCGTCAGTGGTAAGCAATTTCTGGATGACTTTGACTAAAAAGACAGCCAACTCTGACCCAGTGTGACTCATCTGACTGTTCACAGTACATGCCTGTCATTTTCCATATCCTCTTTGGTATGGTGGGCTGTGAGGTCCTGTATGGCAGAAATGGTATCTTTGAAGGTCACTAGCATCTCCTGAAGTGCCTGGAAGATTATTTAAGTACCCATTATATTTATTAAATGCATGCTATATTCCAGCCACTGAACTAGGTGCTGGTACACAAGATAATTAAACATGGCCTCTGCCCTAAAGAAACTTATAGTGTAATGGGGAATACAGACTTATATGCAGATGATTTCAGTGTAATTTGGTAGATGCTGCAATAAAAGTATGTAAAAGATGCTACAGAAACTCAAGATGGGGCCTCTAACTCAGCCTGGAGGATGATGTCTGAGTTGTCATCAAGGATAAATATTTTTAAGATGATAAAGCAAGGTGGGTAGCCTGTGCCAGGAGAAGAGAAAAGCATGAGCAAAATCATGGAATCATGAAAGAGTATGGCATGTCGAAGGAAGATGAAACAGTTGACAATTACTAGAACATAAAATGTGAGAAAAGACTAAGCAGTAAGGGAGGCAAGGGGTAAGCTGTAATGAACTTTGTATACCATACAAAAGGGAATTTGGACTTTATTTTGTAGGCAACAAAGATGAGTCAAATAATCAAGTGAGGAGTCCGAAGCAGGCAAGTGACATCAGTTTGCCTTTTAGATTGGTTACTGTGGCTGATTTCAGGAAGATGGTTTTACTTAGAGCAAGAATGAAAACCAGTCAAGAGGGTCAATGCAATAGTCCAGTAGAGAGCTGATGACTGAACGAATGTGGTACATCAGTAGGTCCTTAAGGAATTATTTTTACCTTTAGTAAAAAAGAACTATAGTTCCTTAAGTTCATAATTGAACAATCACTTAAGTAATTTTCTCCTCCAAATTCTAACAAAATAAAATTTTATTAGACTCAATGATATTTTAAAAACATTTTCATTTATCAATATGGCACACATTCCTGCTATTATAACAATTATATGGGATTTCACTGCATTAATACAATGCTTACCAAGTAACATTTTGGTCATTTTCAAACTTTTACTGTGAGGATTTTTGTAAGGGTTACTTTTTTCCTCACTTTGGATTATTTTCTAAATACTTAGATTCTACTTCATAAATGGTCAAGTAGTTTACATACAAGAAACCAGTTAGAGAATGGGTGCAGTGGTTCATGCCTGTAATCCCAGCACTTTGGGAGGCCAAGGCAGGAGGATCACTTGAGGCTAGGAGTTCAAGACAAGGAAATCAATTAAGAAGCAATAAGCAGAGAAAATGCATTCTAATGACTAAATAACTCATGTGTTTTACTTACCTAAATTTGTGGTTGGCCATAAAACTGTTTAAGGTATCAATCTTATATATTTTAAGCTTTTATCAGTTGTTACTACATATTTTGCCTATATCTTTTATGCCTATATATTTACATTAAAACACTTTCATTCAAAAATTTTTCTCTGATGGGTGTGGTGGCTCACGCCTATAATCCAGTACTTTGGGAGGCCGAGGTGGGCAGATCACTTGAGGTCAGGAGTTCCAGACCATCCTGGCCAACATGGTAAAACCCCATCTGCGCTAAAAAAAAAACCAAAAATTAGTCAGGTGTGGTGGTGCATGCTTATAGTCTCGGCTACTCAGGAGGTTGAGGCATGAGAATTGCTTGAACCTGGGAAGCGGAGGTTGCAGTGAACCGAGATGGCGCCACTGCACTCCAGCCTGGGCAACAGAGTGAGGCTCTGTTTCTCACACACACAAATTTTTTTTTCTGCCTCTCCTTTGTGTCCTAAAGAATAATCTACAGCTCTTCAGTAGTATGTTTCTCTTTCTGGAACAAATATTGTTTTCTGTTTTTTGTTAGTTTTTTAAAAGTTAATACACTTAATTTTTTTAGAGCAGTTTTAGGTTCACAGCAAAATTGAACAGAAAGCAGATAATTCCCATCTGCTCCATTTTCCTACGTGCACAGCTTCCCCCACTATCACCATCCCACCAGAGTGGCATGTTTGTTACAATCGATGAACTTACATTGGCACATCATTATCTCCCAAAGTCCATAGCTGACATTAGGGTTCACTCCAGGTATACATTCTATGAGTTTTGACAAATGTATAATGACATGTATTCATCATTGTAGTGCTACACAGAGTAGTTTCACTGTCCTAAAAACTCTATGGTCCACTTATTGATTCCTCCTTACTGCTTTAACTCTGATTCATCTGGCAATGGTAATATAAAGGATAAGCTATAGATCCAAGTCATTTCTCTTCCAGCCTGATATCCAACTGTCACAACCACACTTGTTTCCATAGAGAACCTTTTATCAATGATGTTTCCTCAGGCTTATCATATATTAAATACTAACAATAATTAGGATACAATTTTGGAATAAATGTCTTCTAATTCTGGTCATATTTTCTGTAATGAATTATATTTGTTTGCTGCCAATGGCAGATTTCAGGGACAGCTTTCAGTTCTGTATTGTAAATAGGGTTTCCCCAAGTGCAGGTTTGTACGTGGCTAGGTATGATGGAGATGTATTATCAATTCTTGCCTGTGCTCTAGTATGGACTCCCTTAGTCCTTGAATGAATGAAGGAAATTTATGAAAATGTAGCATAGGCCAGGCATGGTGGCTCACACCTGTAATCCCTGCACTTTGGGAGGCCAAGGTGGGCGGATCATCTGAGGTCGGGAGTTTCAGACCAGCCTGACCAACATGGAGAAACCGTCTCTATTAAAAATACAAAATGTACCAGTGCCGGGCATGGTGGCACATGCCTGTAATCCCAGCTACTCAGGAGGCTGAGGCAGGAAAATCGCTTGAACCTGGGAGGCGGAGGTTGTGGTAAGCTGAGAGCGCGCTATTGCACTCCAGCTTGGGCAACAAGAGGGAAACACCATCTCAAAAAAAAAAAAGAAGAGAAAAGAAAACATAGCATAATATTCTGATAGCTACTAGGCAACTTTGGATCACCTGAGTTTACCAAAGGCACAGTGCTTCTAAGAGTTAATTATGTATCATCCAACCCATTCCCTACAGAGAAAACTTGCACAATAGTAACTTTTAAATGTAGTCTATCTTGGATATCCCTTCTCAAAGAAGTAAATTCAACAACTCAAGTATTTATGGAGTGTCTACTGTATATGTAAGGCACTACCTGGACACAAAGATGAAAAAGCCACATTTTATGCTCTGCAGAATTCACAAGCTAGCAGACCAATGCTGAGTTTTAACTACTTACTGTTTCATCATGTAGTCAAGTGTCCCAAGATGTTAATGACTTATTGAAAAACATCACTTATTGAAAAAGCCATTCTTTGTTTAATGTTTAGAAATGATACATTTATCACATACTTTATGGTTTAGATAAACTATGATTTGTATTTTGACTTTTAATTTTGTTCTATAATCTGGCTTTTCAGCAATACACACTTCAAAATGTTTATGGGTTTATAATTTTTCAATGTCCAGAAGTTACAAAAAATATATATATATTTTAAAAAGTTACTGACTATTCTTAACTATTTAGTCTTCTGGAGCAGTGTTTTCAAACTGTGTATGGCAGAACTCTTTGGTTCCAAAGAGGTGCCAGCTTTGGTGAAGAGAGGGGGTTTGATCATGAGGGGAGGCCAAGCAGGCAGGCTCTGGGTTTCCCTCCATCCTTTCTTCAAACAGAACAGCCTAGTTTTGATCAGTGTTATACACCAGTAACAAAGAATGTAAAAGCCCTAACTATCAGAACATGACACCATTTACATTAGAAATAAACTAGGAATAAATCCATCAAAATACTAAGCCAGACTTATATGTAGACAATCATAAAGCCTTACTGACCAGCATTAAAGGAGATTTAAGTAAATGGGTATATATTCATAGTCATTTTTAGGAACCCTTAACATAGTAAATATGTCAACCTCCCCCAGCCCTTGACACCTATCATTGAGCTATACGTTTAATGCAATGGTGACCTAAACCCATCAGGTCTTTTGCAGGGAACTTGTCAAGTTGATTTTAACAGTTATGTGGAAGATAAAAGGGCAAAAAATGGCTAAGATTCTTCTGAAGAAGGATAAGGAGGACAGACAAGTTCTTCATATGTTAAAATTTAGTATAAAACTACATTAATTAAAATAGTGTTTTTAGCAATGCATAGATAAATTAGCCAATACAACAAAGAGCCTAGAAATAGACGTGGCACATGAAAATGTAATATATGATGAAGGTGGCGTGGTAGGTCAGTGGAGAAATGGAACTGAGACAACTAGTTATCCATATGAGGAAATACTGGATCCCTACCTCCTGTTATATAAAAAAGTTTCAGTTATATATAAAGAACTTAAACATCGAAAGCAATTTTAAAAAATTTCTTTTTCTTTTTTTCTTTACTTTTTAAAATTTTACTTTAAGTTCTGGGATGCATGTGGAGACTGTGCAGGTTTGTTACACAGGTATACATGTGCCATGGTAGTTTGCTGCACCTACCAACCTGTCTTCTAGGTTTTAAGCCCCACGTGCCTTAGGTATTTCTCCTAATGCTCTCCCTCTTCTTGCCCCCATCCCCCGACAGGCCCTGGTGTGTGATGTTCCCCCTCTGTGTCCAAGTGTTCTCATTGTTCAACTCACACTTATGAGTGAGAAAATGCAGTGCTTGGTTTTCTGTTCCTGTGCTAGTTTGCTGAGAATGATGGTTTCCAGCTTCATCCACGTCCCTGCAAAGGACATGAACACATTCTTTTGTATAGCTGCATAATATGTGCCACATTTTCTTTATCCAGTCTATCATTGATAGGCATTTGGGTTGGTTCCAAGTCTTTGCTATTGTAAATAGTGCTGCAGTAGACATACGTGTGCATGTGTCTTTAGTAGAATGATTTATAATCCTTTGGGTATATACCCGTTAATGGGATTGCTGAGTCAACTGGTATTTCTGGTTCTAGAACCTGGAGGAATCGCCACACTGTATTTCACAATGGTTGAACTAATTTACACTTCTACCAACAGTGTAAAGGCGTTCCTATTTCTCCACAGCGTTGCCAGCATCTATTGTTTCCTGACTTTTTAATCATTGCCTTTCTAACTGGTGTGAGATAGTATCTCATTGTGGTTTTGACTTGCCTTTCTCTAATGAGCAGTGATAATGAGCTTTTCTTCATATGTTTGTTGGCTGCATAAATGTCTTCTTTCGAGAAGTGTCTGTTCATATCCTTCACCCACTTTTTGATGGGGATGTTTGTTTTTTTTCTAGCAAATTTGTTTAAGATTCTTGTAGATTTTGGATATTAGACCTTTGCCAGATGGATAGATTGCAAAAATTTTCTCCCATTCTATAGGTTGCCTGTTCATGCTGATGATAGTTTCTTTTGATGTGCAGAAGTTCTCTAGTTTAATTAGATCCCATTTGTCAATTTTGGCTTTTGTTGCAATTGCTTTTGGTGTTTTAGTCATGAAGTATTTGCCCATGCCTATGTCTTGAATGGTATTGCCTAGGTTTTCTTCTAGGGTTTTTATGGTTTTGAGTTTTACATTTAAGTCTTTAATCCACCTTGAGTTAATTTTTGTGTAAGGTGTAAGGAAGGGGTCCAGTTTATGTTTTCTGCATATGGCTAGCCAGTTTTCCCAGCACCATTTATTAAACATGGAATCCTTTCCCCATTGCTTGTTTTTGTCAGGTTTGTTGAAGATCTGATGGTTGTAGATGTGTGGTGTTATTTCTGAGGTCTCTGTTCTGTTCCAGTGGTCTATATCTCAGTTTTGGTACCAGTATCATGCTGTTTTGGTTACTGTAGTCTTGTAGTATAGTTTGAAGTCAGGTAGCATGATGCCTCCAACTTTGTTCTTTTTGCTTAGGATAAAAAGCAAAAATTTTACACTTTTATGTGCAAATGTGGTTATTTATTCTGGCTTAGAGTACAAGAGTGCTTTTAAGGTAAAAATGATAACCATAAAATAAAATTTAATAAATATAATTAAGGCTTCTATTCATTAAGATTCCTTAATGTGAAAAGGCAAGATACAAATTGGTGGGTGATACTTGCAAATTATCAACTAATAAAGGAATTGTATCCAGCAATCCCATTACTAGATATTTATCCAGAAGAAAGAATGTCAGTGTGTCAAAGAAATATTGGCACCCCCATGTATATTGTAGCAGTAATCACAATAGACAAGACATGGAAGCAATTTAAGTGTCTTTCAGTGGATGAATCGATAAAGAAAATGTGTGAGCGTGCTCACACACACACGCGAATACTATTCAGTCATAAAAGAGAATGAAATCCTGTTATTTGTGGCAACACATAAGAATCTGGAGGACATTATGTTAAGTGAAATAAACCAGACACAGAAAGACAAATACCATATGAGCTCGCTCATATGTGGAATCCAGTGTAGTTGATCTCATAGAAGAGTGGAACAGAGGTTACTAGAGGTTGAGAAGGGTAGAAGGAAGTGGGGGTGATAAAGAGAGATTAGTTAAAAGATACAAAATTTCAGCTAGATAGGGGGAATAAGTTCCAGTATTCTATAGCACTGTAGTGTTACTTTAGTTAACAATGACACATTATATATATTTTTCAAGTAACTGGAAGAGAAGACACTGAATGTTCCCAACACAAATAGATGATAAATGTTTGGGATGACGTATGCTAAATACTCTGATCTTATCACTATAAATTATATGTATTGAAACATGACTATGTACCTCATAATTATGTACAGTTGTGCCAATTTAAAAAATAAATCTAAAAAATGCAGAGAGAAAAAGTATGTAAAGAACTCCTGCAAATAAGTAAAGAAAAAGACAAGCCAATAGAAAAACAGGCACAAAATATAAATAGGCATGTCACAGGCAAAGTAACATATATGGTTCAAGTATATATGAGGAGATGCGCAACTTCAATTGTATTTGGAGAAATGTAAATCCAAACCATAGTAAGGTAACATTTTAAAAAGTTATGGCAAAGTATAAATAATACTGTATAAAACTTACCACCTTGCGCATTTTGAAGTGTACAATTCAATGGCATTAAGTGCATTCACAATGTTGTACAATGAACGCCACCATCTAGCTCCAGAACTTTTCATCATCCCAAGAAGAAACCCCATTACCAATTAAGCATTCACTCTCCATTCCAATTTTCCCAGAGCCCCTGGGAGCCACTTACCCACTTCCCGTCTCTATACATTTGCCTGTTCTGGATATTTCATATAATGGAATCATACAGTATGTGGCTTTTTGTGTCTTGGTTCTTTTTTATTGTTTTTTATTTTATTTTATTTTTATTTTTTGGCTGAGACTCACTCTGTGGCCCAGGTTGGAGTGCAGTGGTGCGATCTCAGTTCGCTGAACCTCTGCCTCCTAGGTTCAAGCAATTCTCGTGCCTCTGCCTCCTGAGTAGCTGGGACTACAGGCAGGAGCCACCATGCTCAGCTAATTTTTTTCGTATTTTTAGTAGAGATGGGGTTTCGCCACGTTGGCCAGGCTGGTCTCGAACTCCTGGCTGCAAGTGATCCACCTGCCTTAGCTTCTCAAAGTGCTGGGATTACAGGGTTTGTCATAGATAGCTTTTATTACCTTGCGGTATGCTGATTTTGCTGAGGGTTTTAATGATAAGGCAATGCTGGATTTTGTCAAATGCTTTTTATGCATCTATTAAGATGATCATATGATGTTTGTTTTTAATTCCATTTATGTGATGTATCACATTTATTGACTTGCATATGTTAAACCATTCCTGCATCCCTGGTATGAAACCCACTTGATCATGGTGGATTATCTTTTTGATATTCGGCTAGCTAGTGTTGGATTTGGTTAGCTAGTATTTGTTGGATTTGGTTAGCTAGTATTTTGTTGAGGATTTTTGCGTCTATGTACTTCAAGGATATTGGTCGGTAATGTTCTATTCTTTTGTTATGTCCTTTCCTGGTTTTGGTGTTCGGGTGATACTGGCTTCACAGAACTATTTAGGGAGAATTCCCTCTTTATCTTTTGGAATAGTTTAAGTAAGGTTGGTATATTCTTTTTGAATGCCTGAGAGAATTCAGCTGTGAATCCATCTGCTCTTGGACATTTTTTTTTTTGTTGGCAATTTTAAAAATTACTATTTCAATCTTGCTACTTGTTATTGGTCTGTTCAGTTTCTATTTCTTCCTAGTTTAATCTAGGAGGGTTGTATATTTCCAGGAGTTTGTCTGTCTCCTCTAGATTTTCTAGTTTGTGTGTGTAAAGGTGTTCATAGTAGCCTTGAGTGATCTTTTGTATTTCTGTGGTATCAGCTGTAATATCTCCTGTTTCATTTCTAATTAAGCTTATTATTATCTTTCTTTTCTTGGTTAACTTTGCTGATGGTCTATTAATTGTTTTTTATCTTTTCAAAGAACCAACTTTTTGCTTCATTTATCTTTTGTATTGTTTTATGGTTTCAATTTCATTTGGTTCTGCTGTGATCTTTGTTGTTTCTTTTCTTCTGCTGGGTTTGGGTTTGGTTTGTTCTTGTTTTTCTAGTTTCTTGAAGTGTGGCCTTAGATTATTTGTGCTCTTCTGTTTTTTTGATGTAGGCATTTAATGCTATGAACTTTCCTCCTACCACTTTTACTGTATCCCAGAGGCTTTGATAAGTTGTGTCCCTATTACCATTCAGTGAATTTCCAGTTTTATTCCACTGTGGTCTGAGAGGGTACTTGATATAATTTCAATTTTTAAAAATTTATTGATATTTGTTTTGTGGCCTATCATATGGTCTATCTTGGAGAATGTTCTATGTGCTGATGAAAAGAGTGTATATTCTGCAGTTGTTGGGTAGAATGTTCTATAAATATCTGATAAGTGCATTTGTTCTAGGGTACAGCTTAAGTCCATTGTTTCTTTGTTGATTTTCTGTCTTGATGACCTGTATAGTGCTGTTAGTGGAGTACTGAAATCCCCACTATTATTGTGTTGCCATCTATTCATTTTGTACGTCTAGTAATAATTGTTTTATAAATTTGGGACCTCCCAAGTTAGGTACATATATATTTAGGATTGTGATATTTTCCTGTTGGACTGATTTTTTAAATCATTATATAACGTCCTTCTTTATCTTTTTAAACTGTTGCTGCTTTAAAATTTGTTTTGTCTGATGTAAGAATAACTACTCCTACTCACTTTTAGTTTCCCTTTACATGGAATATCTTTTTCCACTACTTTCTCTTAGATGTTTGTGAGTCCTCATGCATTAGGTGAGTATCTTGAAGACAGTAGACACTTGTTTGGTGGATTTTTATCCATTCTGCCATTCTGCAAATTTTTTTAAACTTGAAATGTTATCGAGACCATCCTGGCTAACATGGTGAAACCCTGTCGCTAGTAAAAAAACAAAACAAAACAAAAAACTTGCCGGGTGAGGTGGCAGGTGCCTGTAGTCCCAGCTACTCGGGAGGCTGAGGCAGGAGAATGGCGTAAACCTGGGAGGC
The DNA here is from genome assembly GCF_008728515.1 of Papio anubis. Lineage (NCBI taxonomy): Eukaryota > Metazoa > Chordata > Mammalia > Primates > Cercopithecidae > Papio > Papio anubis. The sequence goes on from NC_044985.1 coordinate 81,295,517, forward strand.
GGAGCTTGCAGTGAGCTGAGATCCGGCCACTGCACCCTAGCCTGGGCAACAGAGCGAGACTCCGTCTCAAAAAAAAAAAAAACAAAAAAACGTGAAATATTATTATTTATGTATTGGCATATACTAGATTATTTAAAGCTGTTAAAAATTATTTAAAATAGTTTAAAAAAGTTAATATACTTTAAGTTCTAGGGTACATGTGCACAACGTGCAGGTTTTTCACATATGTATACATGTGCCATGTTGGTGTGCTGCACCCATTAACTTGTCATTTACATTAGGTATGTCTCCTAATGCTATCCCTTCCCCCTTCCCCCACACCATGACAGGCCCCGGTGTGTGATGTTCCCCACTCTGTGTCCAAGTGTTCTCCTTGTTCAATTCTCACCTATGAGTGAGAACATGCGGTGTTTGGTTTTCTGTCCTTACGATAGTTTGCTCAGAATGATGGTTTCCAGCTTCATCCATGTCCCTACAAAGGACAGGAACTCATCCTTTTTTATGGCTGCATAGTATTCCATGGTGTATATGTGCCCCATTTTCTTAATCCAGTCTATCGTTGATGAACATTTGGGTTGGTTCCAAGTCTTTGCTATTGTGAATAGTGCCACAATAAACATACATGTGCATGTGTCTTTATAGCAGCATGATTTATAATCCTTTGGGTATATACCCAGTAATAGATGGCTGGGTCAAATGGTATTTCTAGTTCTAGATCCTTGAGCCATTCTGTAAATTTTAAGTAGCGTGTTTAGGCCATTTACATTCAACGTTAGTACTGAGATGTGAGGTGCTGTTTTATTCATAGTGCTAGTTGTTGCCTACATACCTTGTTTTTTGTTTTCCATTGTGTTATTGGTTTATAGGCCCTGTGAGATTTATGCTTTAAGGAGTTTCTATTTTGGTGTATTTCAAAGTTGTGTTTCAAGATTTAGAACTCCTTTTAGCAATTCTTGTAGTGCTGACTTGGTAGTGGTGAATTCTCTCGGCATTTTTTTTTTTTTTGCTAAAAAATACTTTATTTTTCCTTCATTTATGAAGCTTTGTTTTGCTAGATACAAAATGCTTGGCTGGTAATTATTTTGTTTCAGGAGGCTAAAGACAAACCCGATCCCTTCTGGCTTGTAAGGTTTCTGCTGAAAAACCTGTTGTTAATCTCATAGGTTTTCCTTTATAGGTTACCTAATGCTTTTGCCTCATAGCTCTTAACATTCTTTCTTTTGTCTTGACTTTAGATAACCTGATGACTATGTGCCTGGGTGATGATCTTTTTGTGATGAATTTCCCAGATGTTCTTAGAGTTTCTTGTATTTGGATGTCTAGATCTCTAGTGAGGTCAGGGAAGTTTTCCTTGACTGTTCCCTCAAATATGTTTTCCAAACTCTTAGATTTCTCTTCTTCCTCAGGAACACCAATTATTCTTAGATTTGGCTGCTTAACATAGTCCCAACTTTCTTGGAGGTCTTGTTCTTTTTTTTTTTTTTAGAGACGGAGTCTCGCTCTGTCACCTAGGCTGGAGTGCAGTGCCCGATCTCGGCTCACCACAACCTCCTCCTCCCTGGTTCAAGCAATTCCCCTGCCTCACCTTTCCGAGTAGCTGGGATTACAGGTGCACGCCACCACACCCGGCTAATTTTTTTGTATTTTTGGTAGAGACGGGGTTTCACCATATTGGCCAGACTGGCCTTGAACTCCTGACCTCAGGCAATCTGCCTGCCTCGGCCTCCCAAAGTGCTGAGTAATCCTAGCTGTGTCAGGCCTGTTCATTTTTTTTAAAATTCTTTTTTCTTTGTCCTTGTCTGATTGGGTTAATTCAAAAGCGTTGTCTTTGAGCTCTGAAGTTCTTCTTCTACTTGTTTGATTCTATTGTTGAAACTTTCAAGTGCATTTTGTATTTCTCTAAATGTGTCTTTCATTTTCAGATGTTGTGATAGTTTTTCTTTATGATATCTATTTCTCTGGAGCATTTTTCATCCACACTCTGTATTGTTTTTTAAATTTTCTTTCTCTAGTATGTTTTCGAGTAGCTTAATAATCATCCTTCTGAATTTTTCATCTGGCAATTCAGAGATTTCCTCTTGGTTTGGATCCATTGCTGGGAGCTAGTGTGGTCTTTTGGGGGTGTTATAGAAACTTGTTTTGTCATAACACCAGAATTACTTTTCTGATTCTTGCTAATTTGGGTAGACTATTTCAGTGGAACAATCTGAAACTCAAGGGCTGCTGCTCAGATTCTTTTGTCCCATGGGGTGATCCCTTGATGTGGTGCACTCCCCCTTTCCCTAAAGATGGGGGTCTGGTGAGCCATACTGCAGACTGATTGTTATTGCTCTTCTGGGTCTAGCCATCCAGTGGTGCTACTAGGCTCTAGGCTGGTGCTGCGGAATGTCTGTGAAGAGTCCTGTGATGCAATTCATCTTTAGGTCTCCCAGTTGTGGATACCAGCACCTGTTCTGGTAGAGATGGTAGGGGAGTGACATAGACTCTGTGAGTCCTTGGTTGTAGATATGTTTAGTGTGCCTGCTTTCTCAAATGCTGGTTATGCCAGCAGTGAAGCTGTCACCTGAACAGAATCAGAACCACTGGTTAGCCAGGATGTTGCAGGCAGTGGAATTAGCTGTTGTTTTCTCCTTCCTTGGAACAGGGTTGTTCTGCCATGAGTTGCTGTAATGTCCTGAGTTGGTTGACCTCTAGCCGGGAGTTGGTGTTTTTGAGACAGCACCAGAGTTTTTCACCTGTCTTGTGGGAATTTGTAGTGGCCTGCCAGTTATTTTAAAGGATCTGTGATTTGTTTTGGTTTTCCTGATATGCTCCTGAAGTGGTTGCTGGAGCAAAAGTTCATGGTGTGAATCTCCCCAAACTGTTCTGTTCATCCAAGTGGGAGCTGCACATCAGCCCTGTCTCCTGACCACCATCTTCCCTCTCCCACTTTATTCTTTTTTATTGCTGAGTAATAGTCCATCGTATAGATATATCACATTTGTTTATCCATTCATCAGATGATGGACATGTGGGCTATTTCCACCTTTTGTCTATTGTGAATACTGTTGTTATAAATAAACACTAGTGAGACGATACTTTACACCTATCTGACAACAATTAACACAGACAATACCAAGTATTGGAGAGATCTATTCAAGGGTATATTGCTGAGCAGAGTGTAAATTTGTTTAACCATTGGAAAATAACTTGGCATTATTTTGAAAAAATGGAACACTCATACTCTCTATGATCCAGCAATTTCATTCCCATGTATATATCCAACAGAAATGTTAGCATATAGGCACCAGGAGACATATACAACAGTGTTAATAGTAGTATTGTTTCTAAGAGCCAAAACTTGAATCACTGAAGTGTGTATCAATGGCCATTTCTTTTAAGGCATTCTGCTCTAAAGGGAAGGAAAGAAATGGTGCAGTAATGGAGGTTGAGGTTTTTTTTTTTTTTTTTTTTTTTTAATGGGAGGAAAAATAGCACACTTGTATGCTGAGGCACTACTTCAATGGAAAAGGAAAAAAAAATAGCAAGAATTTCTGAATAACCTGGTTTCTCAGACACTTAGCTTCAATTTATCTGCCTGTTCTGGAGGGCGCTGTATATACCTTTCAGTTTCAGGTTTTACCTATGTTCACTTGCCATTTTTTAAAAAAACTTGTATTAGGTTCAGGGTACATGTGCCTGTTTGTTACATAGGTAAATTGTGTGTCATGGCAGTTTGGTGTACAGATTATTTCTCCACCCAGGTAAAAAGCATAGTACCTGATAGGCGGTTTTTCAGTCTTCACTCTCCTTTCTTCCTCCACCCTCAAGTAGGCCCCAGAGTCTGCTGTTTCCTTCTTTGTGTCCATATGTACTCAATGTTTTGCTCCTACTTATAAGTGAGAACATATGACATTTGGTTTTCTGTTCCTGTGTTGGTTAACTTAGGATAATGGCGTCCAGCTCCACCCACGTTGCTGTAAAGGATATGATCTTGTTCTTTTTTATGGTTGCATAGTATTCCATGGTGTATATGTACCACCTTTTCTTTATTTAGTCTACTGTTGATGGGCATTTAGGGAAGATTCCGTGTCTTTGCTATTGTGAACAGTGCTGCAATAAACATGGGAGTGGAATTTTTGTTTTTTTTTTTTTTTTTTTACAGTAGAATGATTTATACTCCTTTGGATATATACTCAATAATGGGATTGCCGAGTCAAATCATAATTATGGTTTGTGTTCTTTGAGAAATCACCAAACTGCTTTCTATAATGGCTGAAGTAATTTACATTCCCACCAGCAGTGTATATATGTTCCTTTTCTCTGCAAACTTGCCAGCATCTGTTGTTTCTTGACTTTTTAATAATATTCATTCTGCCTAGTGTGAGATGGTATCGCAGTGTGGTTTTGATTTGCATTTCTGTAATGATAAGTGATGTTAAGCATTTTTTATATACGTGTTGGCCACATGTATATATTCTTTTGAGAAGTGTCTATTTATGTCCTTTGCCTTTTTGATGAGATTGTTTTCTGCTTATCGATTTGTTTAAATTCCTTATAGATTCTGGGTATTAGAGCTGTTTTGGATTCATAGTTTGAAAATATTTTCTCCCATTCTGTAGATTGTCTGCTTACTCCATTGATAGTTTATTTTGCAATGTGGAAACTCTTTAGTTTAATTAGGTCCCATTTGTCAATTTTTGTTTTTGTTGCAATTGCTGTTGGCATCCTCAAAAGCAATTGCATAGGACCTTCTGCCAGGTCCTATGTCCAGAATGGTATTTCCTAGGTTGCCTTCCAAGGTTTTTAGTTTTAGGTTTTACATTTAAGTCTTTAATCCATTTTGAGTTGATTTTTGTATATGGTATAGGAAAGGGGTCCTGTTTCATTTTCTGTATATGGCTAGCTAGTTATCCAAGCACCATTTATTGAATAGGGAGTCTTTTGCCCATTGCTTATTTTTATCAACTTTGTTGAAGACCAGATGGTTGTAGGTCATTCTTAAACTGCTGGATTAAATAAGAGCACATCAACTGAGTGTCCAAAGTTACTTTTTGTATCTCTTATACAGAATTCGATTGGCCCACGTTTCACCATATCACTACAGAAATCAGATCCAAGTTACTATATGTGTTCAAAGGTTATTATACAGCAAAATGAATTACATGTATTAAGAACATATGAATGCAGTTACATGCAACAACATGGATTAATATAGCAACAAAATGTTGAACAAAAAGGCAAGTTGAAGACTACATGTAGTATTATATCCTTTTTAGAATATTTAAATAAAAATAAGAAAAATTAAACAATGTTACTTAGACATACTATGTATGTGATAACACGCATGTGCAGGAACAAAATTCAGAACAATGACCACCTCAGGGAGGAGGACAGTACGAGAAGGGAGCACACAGATCTAAATCACTGGTAATTTTCTAGTTCAGTGTTTCTCAAACTTTAATGTGCCTCAGAATCACCTTAATATCTAAATTACTGGGCCCTACCCTCAGAGTTTTCTGATTCAGTAGGTGGGTGATGGGGCCTAAGCATATACATATCGAAAGAAGTTCCAGGTGCTGCTAGTTCTGCTGCTCTGGGGACCACACTCTGAAACCATTTGTTGTTCTTAGAGTGGGTTGTAGGTTCACAGCTGCTCCATTTTATTATTAAATGTATATGCTACTTAAATTAAAGGAAAAAAAAAAGATAAAAAATGAGAGTGTGTTATGAACCAGGGATTAACATTAATTCAATTCTGGGCTCCTGAGGTTTCCTTCCCTAAAAAAAATTCTAGGGTTCCATTACTAAAAGCAAACTTGAGAAACACTATTTTAGAAGAACTTAAAGACCATTAGAAAAATTAGCTATTTTTGAGAAATAAATTCGAAAATTATTCTTTATGTGAACAGTGACAGCATATTGCACTCCACTTTCCTGGATCTCAATAAACTTTGGCAAGAACTTGGCAGATCACAAATCTATTTTTGTTGATTCAACAAAAACTGTTTAAAGACTTCTCTTCCATTCTCAGTTCTTATCCTTCTCTCAAGTGCTGTAGGTAATGATTTTTCATCTTTTTTCTCTCTCCCTCCCTTCCAGATTGATTTAGGCTCTGAGATAAAATTTAGATGACGTTTGTGATATTGACTGGGCATGTGCAGAGCCATATACTCTGTCTTGCAGTATGTCATCCACGGACCGGGTTTAGGCAAACGGCTGAATAAAAACTCTTGCCTACAAGCAGCTGAGCCTAGAGGGGGAAACATTCATAAATATAAAATTACAATCCAAAGCAGGAAACACAGCATGTTATGCAAAGGCAAAGAGGTTCGTCTTCTTTCATAGCCTCTCCTAAACCCGGCGACTCTGAGCTATTTTTCTGGCAAGCCGCAGTCCGTTGGGGCCCTTCGGCGCCGCGGCTTTGGGCCTGCGGAGGGCGCAGGCGCGGATGGGGTGGGGCGGGGCGGGGCGGGGAGGGCGTTGAAGGCCCGCGCTCGGGGCCGAGTTTCACTGGTTTTCCGGTCGGAAGCTGCGGCGCGACCCGGCTGCGCATGCGCCTCTCACACGTGCTGTCAGAACACCGCCTCCTCCGCTTGCGGCCGGTTTGCACCATGCTGCGAAAGTCTGTCCTCCGGCTGCTAGGACGCACGGGGGCTAGTAGGCTCTCTCTCCTGGAGGACTTCGGCCCACGCTACTACACTTTGGGCTCCCTCAGTGCCCGCGATGATGCTCGTGATGCGCGCGCCTACTTCACTACACCCATTTTCTACGTCAACGCGGCGCCGCACATCGGGCACCTGTACTCGGCACTACTGGCGGACGCCCTAAGCCGCCACCGTCGCCTCCGAGGTCCCAGCACGGCCGCCACGCGATTCTCTACTGGTACCGACGAGCACGGGCTCAAGATTCAGCAGGCAGCAGCTACTGCGGGCCTGGCCCCGACCGAGCTATGCGACCGAGTCTCCAAGCATTTCCAGCAGCTTTTCCAGGAAGCCGGTATCTCCTGCACTGATTTCATCCGCACCACGGAGGCCCGGCACCGGGTGGCTGTGCAGCACTTCTGGGGGGTGCTTAAGTCCCGCGGTCTGCTCTACAAGGGCGTCTATGAAGGTTGGTATTGCGCCTCCGACGAGTGCTTCCTGCCTGAGGCCAAGGTCACACGGCAGCTGGGCCCATTGGGGGATTCGTTTCCTGTATCTCTTGAGAGCGGGCATCCAGTCTCCTGGACCAAGGAAGAAAACTACATTTTCAGGCTTTCCCAGTTCCGGGAGCCACTCCAGCGGTGGCTGCGGGGCAACCCTCAGGCGATCACCCCCGAACCATTTCATCACGTAGTTCTTCAGTGGCTGGACGAGGAGCTGCCCGACCTGTCCGTGTCTCGCAGAAGTAGCCACTTGCACTGGGGCATTCCGGTGCCCGGGGATGATTCGCAGACCATCTATGTATGGCTGGATGCCCTGGTCAACTACCTCACTGTAATTGGCTACCCAAATGCTGAGTTCAAATCTTGGTGGCCGGCCACCTCTCATATCATAGGTAAGGACATTCTCAAATTCCATGCCATCTATTGGCCTGCCTTCCTCTTAGGGGCCGGCATGAGCCCGCCACAGCGCATCTATGTCCATTCCCACTGGACAGTCTGTGGCCAAAAGATGTCCAAGAGCTTGGGCAACGTGGTGGATCCTAGGACTTGCCTTAACCGCTATACTGTGGATGGCTTCCGCTACTTTCTCCTGCGGCAGGGCGTCCCCAACTGGGACTGTGACTACTATGATGAAAAGGTGGTTAAGTTGCTGAACTCCGAGTTGGCAGATGCCTTGGGAGGTCTCTTGAACCGATGCACTGCCAAAAGAATAAATCCTTCTGAGACCTACCCAGCCTTCTGCACTACCTGCTTCCCCAGTGAGCCAGGGTTGGTGGGGCCATCAGTTCGTGCTCAGGCAGAGGATTATGCTCTGGTGAGCTCAGTGGCCACTTTGCCAAAGCAGGTAGCAGACCACTATGATAACTTTCAGATATATAAGGCTCTAGAGGCCGTGTCCAGCTGTGTCCGGCAAACTAATGGTTTTGTCCAAAGGCATGCACCATGGAAGCTGAACTGGGAGAGCCCAGTGGATGCTCCCTGGCTGGGTACTGTGCTTCATGTGGCCTTGGAATGTTTGCGAGTCTTTGGGACTTTGCTGCAGCCTGTCACCCCAAGCCTAGCTGACAAGCTGCTGTCCAGGCTGGGGGTTTCTGCCTCAGAGAGGAATCTTGGAGAGCTCTATTTCTTGCCTCGATTCTATGGACATCCATGCCCTTTTGAAGGGAGGAGGCTGGGACCTGAAACTGGGCTTTTGTTTCCAAGACTAGAACCGTCCAGGACTTGGCTGGTGAAAGCCCACCGGACCTAGAAACTGAGTTCTTACCGGCTTGTGGTAAAAAAGCAGATGTGTTATTTTTTTATTTCTCATTTTCAGGGAACTTACACTAGTATTTTCTTAAGTTTGGAATCAAATGAGCACATAAGCTCTGTCCCTGTGAAAAGAGGTTTGTAGGCTTTCAGGTGCCTACTCCTATTCTTCATTTCTCTGTGACCATTGATCATTGTCCTTTGTGCATTGTGTGTCTAAGATGTCTTCAGGGGAAAGATGGGTAAGAGACAGTGTTACTAATGCTGTTCCTTCTTTGTGCCTCCTTCCAAACCACAGTTGTTTGCCCAAGCTACCTCTCATGGCTTGTTTTTCATTGGCCTGGTCTCTGCTTCTCAGGCTAATTAGTTCAGTCACTCCTTTCATTGAGGGTCAGGGTTGGAGGCCCCTTACCGGGGCTTTTACAGGGGGATCCTACCTTGTTACACATGTTGGGTTTCCTGATAAAAAGAGAGTATTTTATTAAACCTTTGAACCAGTGTCCTAGACCAGATGATTTTTGCCCATGTGCATCCCCATTTAAATCCCTACAACTAAGGCTCCCAGCTTTAATAGTCCAGCAGTTGGGTTGTGTAACATCACACTTCAACCAGTAGATGGCTCTAGTTTCACACATTTAATTACTAAAGATTGATGTTTCAGAATATTTAGAATAAATTCGTTTTCTGCTTTCTAATTTTGCAGATCTTTACATTTTTATTGCTTTTCTTAAAATAAGGGATAGCTTTGCAACCACTATTGTTTTAATGGAAAGCAAAAAACCCCCCAAACATCAGAATCCTCGTTCTTTTTCAGACTACTGAAAAATGACATTTACTCTGTTAAATGTTTAATAAATGAATAAGTAAATGTATCAAGTTGTTTATATAATAAATTATAAAACTTGAGGCATTTGGTACGTTAAAAAATTTTAAGATTTGGCCAGGCGCGGTGGCTCAAGCCTGTAATCCCAGCACTTTGGGAGGCCGAGACGGGCGGATCACGAGGTCAGGAGATCGAGACCATCCTGGCTAACACGGTGAAACCTCGTCTCTACTAAAAATACAAAAAAATCATTAGCCGGGCGAGGTGGCGGCGCCTGTAGTCCCAGCTACTCGGGAGGCTGAGGCAGGAGAATGGCGTGAACCCGGGAGGCGGAGCTTGCAGTGAGCCGATCGCGCCACTGCACTCCAGCCTGGGCGACAGAGTGAGACTCTGTCTCAAAAAAAAAAAAAAAAAAAATTTAAGATTTAATATGATTTAAAAATTTGTAAATAGTTCCAAAGGGCAATGTTTTCTTTAAATTTCTTATAGTCTTAATTTTGTTATCCATGTACATAATTTACCTCATGATTTCTTTTGACCAATCAGGATCTATAACACAATATAGAAATTGTGTAATAATTATTATAAATGTTAATACACTTAACTTTCAAGTAATTTTAACTGATTATTTCTTTTGCTTTTTTAAGTTATTAAAGTTTAAAAGTTTGTAAGTACCTTATTCAGATCTGTTCTGTTGCATTCGTTGAAGGTGATGGTGAAAGGAGGAACTGACCAATGCTTCAGGAATCTCAAACTGGATTTAGGAATCTCTCTAAGGCTCCATCAGAGAACATCACAGAGAAGATGTTAGCAATTTATACAGTGACTCCAACATAGTAAGCCAGAGTTATGTCTCATAGGTGATTAGACAGCTGGGCCAAAGTTCAAAAGGAGAACTTGCCTTGGAATACATTCTAAGTATGGTGGCAAGTAGAGAGGGCCCACAGTGAAGTAAACTATTGTACTGGTAGTTCCCCTGGATTTATTCTAGGTGCCACCATTCAGTTCCAGTTTCCATTTATTAATCAGCAAAATGAGGAATTTTTTGTTGGTGGAATGTTGTTTAGAAGAGAATGCTTGAAGGCTTTCTAAAGGTGGAAGGACTGTTTCCACAAATGTTCCTTGAGACCCTTCTTCTTATTAAGTCTGGGCTTTCCACATGACATGTTCAAGTTAACTGCTGGGGTTATTAGCACAGACTACTAGGGCATAGGATGTAGGAGTGTAGTATCTCCTATAGGTGGATAGAGCAGAGAGTGGAAAAAGATAACATGTATTTACATGGATGAAGGAAAACATATTTGAAAACCAGTGAGATGATAACCTCTGCCTTTGAAGTGCTCTTATAGCAGTGTTACAATTCCTACCATGGATAGAGACAGTGTCTTCCACTTGAATGATCTTTCCTATAGCCTAGTGCTGGTCAATACATGGACCTTTGCTTGCTGGAAGGTGTCAGTGGAGTTCTTTTAGTGCAGTCTGTCATTTGTGCAGGCACTTAGCTGGCTACCTGGATATTTGTGATACTGGAGGACAGAAGAACATAGGGGAACCAGATAGGACACAGCGTAATTATTACAAAGACAGGATATTTTAAATGGAGGAATGTGTGGTAAATTGGATCTGACTTCTGTGGTGATACTGAAGATGAACCAGTTGGATTCTCTGTAGGAGACACAATAGATACAGCAAATATTCTTTGAGTATTCAGTGATGTGTTTGAGTTGATCCAGCAGTTTAAGAATAGCAAATGGAGAATAGGTGAAAACTGGAGGAGATGTACTTCCAAGAGGGGGCATGCTAACCACTTTTGGTAGAAGATGATACACTTGTAGAATTCCCTACTCCAGCACTGTTAATACTTTATCTGGCATTTTCTGGATTCCTTCACCAGAAAGTAAGTGTCTTCCAAATACTACCCTTGAAGTTCTCAGATACTCATTTTGGTATGTTCCTGGAAGCAGTATTGCAGGAGGTGATAGAGCACTGCCTAGATCAGGTATTCATGGATGTCACATTAGGAGAGTAATAAAAAGACGTCAACTCACTCAGCAGACTGTAATCCTCTGCGAAGTCATGTGAGAAGTGGGCAATGCATATTTTAAGTGGCACCATTATATATTGGAGGGCTGTTTCACAAGTGAACTCATAGATTAGACACCTCAGAAGTCAGAAGACCTGTGGCTATAGGAAGGATCATAAGAAATATATATAATCTCTGATTTTATTGAAACCTCAGTTTATTCTGCATGTAGACCTCATTATTTCTCTTAAGAATCTGTGGACTTGTAGGGGCTATGAAGAGCCCAATAAATTGAATACTAAGTTGATGTCAGAGTACTTAAGAAGGGCCTAGGCTGGAACATGGGCCCTGGGACACTGGTCTTCCCCTTTCCCCCCACCCCTCAAGGTGGTTGTTCCTGTGATTGGCACTGAGCTCTTTAGCTCTGGGAAATGTCAAAACTGAAGTGAAACCAGTAGTTGGTCAGGTTGTGAGCCCTCATTGAGGATGACATCATCATGAAGTGAGACCTGGGTGCTGGTGGGTCCTTGCCTTGTCTTTTGTCAGAAAGTGAATATCAATGGACCTAAAAGGGTGTGGACATATTGACAGCCATTTGTCTATTTTTGCAGCAATGATTTACTAGTTCAGGGAGCTTGGGAGGAGCTAGGACACAGGGGTAACCAAGAGCACAGATTCTAGAAGAAAGTCCTTGAGTCTCTTGTATAACTAAGATAGTATAATATATGTAATTTCAGCACAACAAAACTCGTCCTGCCCCTTCCTCTTGCAGGAATTTTGGAGAGGATTGGTTAACTTATCAAGAGGAACACACCAACTTTGGAGGTTAATAACGGCAATAACCTAGGTTAATGGGAATTTTAACCTTTTAAGAAGAGTATCTTATTCTTTCTGGAGACAGGATAGGAGAAGCCCAGGTTAAGCTTCCTTCCTATGTCACCAATAACTACTTTGAGCAGAGGGGAAGGGACTAACCAGTTTAGAGGTGAAATTAGCTTCTTCTCTTTAGTAGGTAGTCTTGGGTTACCCAGAATAGATCCTGTGAATTAAAGGAACTACCTAGCAGGAAACAGTTGTCCATATTTAAATACTTTGTTTAGGATTGTATCACCATTAGTTTCTACTTTTCATGATGAGGGATGGAAACTGGAAGGAACTACACACCAAGAGGATCTTCCTATGGCCCCGACAACTAGAAATAATATATCCTCTACCGTGCCTCTTCTGATGAGTACCACTTGGGAGGTTCAGCCATACCTGGATGTTCACCAAGGTAAGCAAAGCATAGTACATATGTTTCATCCTTGGCCTTGAGCTGAATTTCACTCCCTTAGCTAATGGCACAGTATACTCACCACGGATTTTAAAGTCCACTGCTCCTCACTTAAGAACAGGATGGTGTGAGGTGTCAAGATGTTTCAGGAAACCAAGTGTACCATCTACAAGAAGAAAATTATAGCTCCAAGGAGAGATGAGCCCTGCCGTTGAGTCACTTCTGGATGAAACATCTGCAGAGGGCCTGACTCACTGGGTTAGCTGAAGGGACAGACCCAGGAGTAACTATGGAAATGGAGGATGCCACCTTTCTTAGATTATGGTGTGGGAGAAATGGTACTAACACCTCTGTGCTACTGCTATTAAGGCCATGTCTTGTACATGTACTCCTCATTAGTTGAGAATCAATTGTTTATGGGATTTAACATGATGATGAAGCTTCAAAAACTAGATAATGATTGTTATAGCTTGGTATCATCATACTATTCTCTTAATACATTCCATAAAAATATGACCAATTACACATTTTTTCCTGATTGTATATTTTTGGAACACATTAAATAAAACAACTTCAGTAGTTTGGCTTCCTTTGAAACCAGTCCAGAAGCTTCTATTGGTTAAAAAGCTATAGATATTAAAAATATAAAGTTAATAAACGTGGTATACATCTTAGGTTAATCACAAAATAATACAAATAGAATGTATTTCTTTCAAGCCAGATGAAAAGAGACGTGAAAGAAAACAACAGAAGCCAGGAAAGAACAATGCAATAGAAGGCAGGGAGGAGAAAAAAGAGGCAAAGAAATAGGAAAAATATTGTAAATAGCCCAAAATAAAATGGCAGAAATAAATACAAATATGTCAGTAATTGTAATAAAATAAAACTTCATGAGTCTTTTGTCAAAAGACAAAACTATTCAAAATTAAATTTAAAAAGCAATATATGTAGTTAAAAGGGATATACTTAAACATAGAAGAAACTAAGACATATGAAGAAACACTAGGCATATATTAAAAGAAAGCTGGTATAGCAATATTAATATTACATAATCTATACGAGGGAGAAACTATTACTAAAAAAGTAGAATTTAATGTAAAAGTAATAATGCACCAAGTTACAATTATAAACTTGTATTACCTAACCACATAGCCTCAAAATGTAAAAAGCGAAGATTGAAAATTACAAGAAATGTTCAAGTCTATTAAAAAAAAGGCCCACACGGTAAAAGTGTAACTCATACTAGACATTAGCATTTCAGTCTTTAATGCTTACTACTAAGTGTATCATCACTGCTAAATGTCGGAAAAAAAAATTAAGGCAGTCAAGGTTTTGTGACTCTAAAACTTTGTCTTTTTCCATCTATACCTGTGTGAAAATAACAGCTTGCTTTTTGAATATAACTGTCAGCCAAATATACCTATTCAGTAGGTCCTTTCAGTGGGTTATTAAAAGGGGGGAATCACATGGCCATAATTTTGCCAAATTTTCTGTTAGTTCAGTAATAAGTTGAGGGGACAGAACCAACAGTTCTGTATTCCTTACTTGTGTTCTCTCATTTATTTTTCCCATTAGCGCCTTGAGGTACTCTTCCTGTGTTTAACCCATTTTATGCCTGAGGTTGCAATTTTTTGAATTTTTGCAATCAGACCTTGGTGATGATCTTGATCTGTAGGATATAAAATAACCCCCACATGCTTGGCGTTCCAATATTGGAACACTAGGCATAAAAGGCTAATGAGAAACTGAGGTACAGTGATTAAGCAACTTGGCTAGGGTTATACAGCTTGTAAAAGAGAAGACCCTGGGACTCAATCTTGTGTTAATGCCAAAGCCTTAGCGCCACCTTTAGTACCAACACCACAATCAGTCAATGTGTATATACTGAGGGCATTGTTTTAAGTATCGTGGGGAAGAGGAAGTAGTATAATGAGATTTAAAGATCTGAAGATGAAAAGTCCAAATAAGAACCTTGAACTGAAATACATCAGTTAGTGTTTCAAGATGAGGAATCAGTTTCTTGATAGCCAGATTATGAAACTGATGAGTGCCAAAATAGAAATTCAGAAAAATATACTTACCTTTATCATGAAATATGGTATATTTCACTTTTGCTTTTAGTATTTTCTTTTATATCCTAAACCTGCTTATGTGTGCTGGTGCAAATTGTTAAAATTTTAAATAACTGTATAGTTCCTATTTTTGTTTGTCCTTATTTTCTTGTTTCTTAATTTTAGAACGATGTTACAATTTCTAGAATCCAGCAGTTCTCTAAATGAAAGTATATAGTCATAAATTCATGAATCTAAGTATTTTTTAATGATATTTTACTAATTGTTTAAATACACATTTATCTCTGAACATGAAAGCATCAGTATTCATAAGTTTTATCTGAATTAACTATTATAGTAACAAAGCCAGAGAATTTTACTAGAAGCCACAAACACTGAAACTTTTTCATACATAGTTTTAATACAAATGAACTTATTAATATGACATCCATTTATTAACAATTTAAGTTCTATGAATTTATCAAACATTTATTACTATATTCTTATATCCTTCCTAACAAGCCTGCAGAAACCAGATTAAATACCCTTGACTGTGGTTATTACCAAAGCAAATACCACCCCGTTAGCTAAAATGCCACAGATCGGATAATTCCTGGTGAATTATACACGTCATATCACAGTTGAGACAAGCTCTTATGCCCCCAAACTAAGAGACTTTACTATGAATTGCATAATAAATACACAATGCTGTATTTTACAGTTTTTTCTGTTTTGTTGGACATGATGTGTCTTTGAAGAACTGTGTTGAGTCTTTTTATATATGTCTCTTAGCTATCATCTAAAATGTATTTAAAAAATATCAACAGGCATTAAAGTTCTTGCTAACTTGGAAGGCCAGGAAGACCTATATTTTTATTCTATGTTTAAATAATTTTTTCAGGATTCTGTCTAAATGCAAGCAGTATAGTCCCATAGCAAAGCATGTATGCATGCTTTTTCATTTTTTTTTTTTTTTTTTGTATGGCAGGTTATGACTTTTTGACAGACTCAGATTGATAGATCATACAAAATGTCCTGATGGCATATTTAGATGACCTTTAAAGCTCACTTAAGGAGTTTATAAAGACTTTCTCTTTCTTTTTTTTTTTTTTTGAGATGGAGTCTCACTCTGTCGCCTAGGCTGGAGTGCAGTGGTGTGATCTCAGCTCACTGCACCCTCTGCCCCCGCCCCCCAGTTCAAGCAATTCTCCTGCTTCTGCCTCCTGAGTAGTTGGGATTACACCCCGCCCGGCTAATTTTTGTATTTTTAGTAGAGGTGGGGTTTCACCATCTTTGCCAGGCTGGTCTTGGATTCCTGACCTTGTAAGGTAAGCAAGGCCTCCCAAAGTCCTGGGATTACAGGCATGAGCCACCGCGCCCGGCTTATAAAGACTTTCATAAAGAGTCTTCAATTTTGGTAAATTGAAGTTACTGCGTTAATTTTTTATATTTAAATTTCTGTAAAGTTTATGTTACAGAAACATCCTATATTTTATGTAAAAAGCAAACCAGTACTGAGTTCTGTTTGATTTTATAAGTAATTACTGGAATATTATATCAAGTTAAAATGTTTAAGCAACCTATTTATAGAAGAAAATTGTAAGTACTAACATAAGCAAATTTTTGAAAATATGTATATGGTTAATTGCATGAAAGCTGATGATTGCATTTTCATGCCATTTTAAGAGTTGAAAAAAGTTTTTTTTGGCTTGGCTATAAAGGAAATATTTTTAACATTCATTGTGATATTGTTTGACCTACTACAAAAAATAATAGTCCTCCAAGTAGTAAATTCTTTATTTAAATGTTACGTACATAACCATCAGCCTCTAGAAGGTAGTTAATTCATAACAAATTTTAAATAAAACACTTTTGGTTGTAATTGATGTCCTAAAATTAGTTTTTTAGCTTAAGGAGAATATGTAGCACTTCTTTTTCCATAATCCATGGAGATGATCTAAAAGTGGAGCTATCAGCACTGGGGCATAAAACCAATATAAATGTATAACTGTGTAGCCATTCTAAAAACCTAAATCAGTATGATATCGAAAAAGAGGAAAAGTAGTGAAATTTTATTGCTTAACACAGAGAGAAGGGGACTAGCCAAGTTGAACCAAGTTACTGAAACCACATCATTGGTAAGTTGGCTGAGGTAGATGTTTAAATATTCAGTATGTGAAGGCAGGTAGGAAGGTGAGTCTGAGCTCAAGAGTTTTAAACAAACTGTCTAAACAGCTAGGGCACAAGCATGAAAATCTATTTGGTAAACACAGTGAGAAGTGACAACGTGCTAGCAGTCCTTGCTCGCTCTCGGCGCCTCCTCGGCTTGGGCGTCCACTCCGGCCGCTCTTGAGCAGCCCTTCAGCCTGCCACTGCACTGTGGGAGCCCCTCTGGGCTGGCCGAGGCCGGGCCGGCTCCCTCTACTTGTGGGGAGGTGTGGAGGGAGAGGCTCGCACAGGAACCCAGGCTGTGCACGGTGCTCACGGACTCGGCAGGCCCCGCACTCCGGAGCGGCCGGATGGCGCCGCCCGCCCCAGGCAGAGGGGCTTAGCACCCGGGCCAGCAGCTGCAGAGGGTGCGCTGGGTCCCCCAGCACTGCGGCCGGCCGCCCGCACCACGTTGGAAAACTCGGTGGGCCTCGGCCGCCTCCCTGCGGGGCAGGGTTTGGGACCTGCAGCCTGCCATGCTGGAGCCCGCACCCCCACCGTGGGCTCCCGCATAGCCCAGCCTCCCCTACGGGGGCCGCCCCTGGCTCCGCGGTCAAGTGCCATTGACGGCCCAAGAACTGAGGAGTGCAGGAGCGCAGGGCAGGACTAACGGGCAACTGTGCCCCTGGGCACAGCACGGGACCCAGTAGGTGAAGCCAGCTGGGCTGCTGAGTCACGTGGGGACTGGGAGAACTTTTATGTGTACCTGGAGTATTGTAAATGCACCAATCAGCACTTTGTGTCTTGCTCAAGGATTGTAAATGCACCAATCAGTGCTCTGTGTCTAGCTAATCTAGTGGGGACTTGGAGAACTTTGGTGTCTAGCTGAAGGATTGTAAATGAACCAATCAGCACTCTGTGTCTAGCTCAAGGTTTGTAAACGCACCAATCAGCACTCTTTCAAAATGGACCAATCAGCTCTCTGTGAAATGGACCAATCAGCAGAATGTGGGTGGGGCCAGAAAAGGGAATAAAAAGAGGCAATGTATGCCAGCAGGAGAAACCAGCTCTGGTCCAATTTTAGGCGGTGGAAGGTTTGGTGTTTTATTTGTTTGCAATGAATTTTTCTACTGTTGGTTGATTGGTTTCGTGCTGCCTTTATGAGCTGTAACACTCAGCGAGAAGGTCTGCAGTTTTACTCCTGAGGTTAGGAAGACCAGGAACCCACCAAAAAGAACGAACTATTCCAGACGTACTGCTTTTATGAGCTGTAACACTCACCGCGAACGTCTGAGGCTTCACTCCTGAAGTCAGCAAGACCAGGTAACCACCAGAAGAAAGAAACTCTGGACACATGTGAACGTGTGAAGGAACAAACTCCGTACGCACCATCTTTAAGAACTGTAACACTCACCATGAGGGTCTGTGACTTAAATCTTGAAGTCAGTGAGACCAAGAACCCATGAATTCCGGACACAATAGGAGCGTTGCTGCGTTTATTTTAATTTTTCCTTGGACATAAGGAAATAGACAACATTAGGATATTAAATATGTTACTGTAATTGAAAGCTATTCTCACAGACAGTTGGAAATAGTCTAAATAAAATAATGTTAACAGGTTAACTGAAGTCAGTATGTGGGTACCTATATGGGGCAGAAAAGATTTATGTGTATTAGTATCTTTTAAAATATTTTGCGTAATAGTGTAGGTACTAAAGGATTTTAGGAAATTTATGTGTTGCTACAAATATATAAATGAATATTGTGTAGCATTTTGGTACCAAATTAGACATGTTAAAAGCAAAGATGCTGAGTATGATTAGCAATTAATACATACTGTACTAAAACCATCTCAAATTGTTAATGAATAAAATTATCCTTTAGATGTTTTCTCCAAAACATCAAAGGAAAAAAATATGCTTTTTAGTTATACTTTTAATATTTAGGAAACGTTTATATACTATCATTGTGTTTCACAACTATATGAGGTTAAAGAGAGTTTTGTCTCTCTCTTCTTTTTTATAGCATGATTTATAAAAATGTTGATAATTAAAAGTTAAAGCATTGATCTTTTATAGTTATTAAAGCTATTTTTGCTATCATGGATATGTTACATTACAAAATAAGAGCCAAATATCACAATTTAAGCCGAGTAAGTTTTTTGGGGGGAATACATTAATTTTCCTACCACCTCTGTTCTTCTGTACTTTGTATTTGGAGTGAGAAAGTAACATATAATCTTTGGAGAACTGAACGAAAGTAATGTGGAAGCACATCAATACGTTTATGGTAAAGAGCCAATTGCCTAAAATAAGCTAAGAAAAACACTTCAATATCAGTGTTTTTTGAATATATAATGACTCTCAAAATTTGCCGTGTGGAACAAAAATGCTTTGCTGTACACTTGAATAAGCCTGAATAATATAGGATTAACATGTATGCCAAAAACATCAGACAAGCTGAATATGAAATAGATTGTTTCATGGTATTTTGACTAGGGCTCTAATAACACTCTACTGGGCTTGTTCTACACAGCATGTTACTTTAAAAATAACTGGCTGGGTGCGGTGGCTCACGCATGTAATCCCAGCACTTTTGGGAGGGTGAGGCAGGCAGATCACGAGGTCAGGAGATCAAGACCATCCTGGCTAACACGGTGAAACCCTGTCTCTATTAAATATACAAAAAAATTAGCTGGGCGTGGTGGCAGGTGCCTGTAGTCCCAGCTATTCTGGAGGCTGGGGCAGGAGGATGGCATGAACCTGGGAGGTGGGGCTTGCAGTGAGCCGAGAGGGCGCCACTGCACTCTAGCCTGGGTAACAGAGTGAGACTCTTGTCTCAAAAAAATAAAATAATAAAATAAAATAAATAAAATAGTAAAAGCTGCAGAACTCAGGCCTGTAATCCCAGCACTTTGGGAGGCTGAGGCAGGCGGATCATCTGAGATCAGGAGTTTGAGACTAGCCTTGCCAACATGGTGAAACCCTGTCTATTAAAAATACAAAATTAGTAGGGCGTGAGGGCAGGCGCCTGTAATCCCAGCTACTCAGGAGGCTGAGGCAGGAAAATCGCTTGAACCCAGGAGGCAGAGGTTGCAGTGAGCCGAGATTGTGGCATGGCAATTCAGCCTGGGGGACAAGAGTGAGACTTCGTATCAGAACAAAACAAAACAAAAAACCAAAAACAGAACAAAAAAACTGCAGAAAAAAAAATTAAATAGATGGAGTGGCCTTAGGGTGTGCCAAAATATTCTTTCATATAACTATGCCATTACATTTTATTCCTTAATCTAAATATTTGAGCTCAGAAACATTAGTACATTATCTTTTATGAGACAAGGTAAAATAAAATTACCTAAAGTTATTATTGGGTTATCTTCCTAATATGAGATGATTTTTTATGTATAATTCTTATTCTTGCCCAACAGAAGGACAAATCAACTTTAGATGTTATAATGGATGTGAAATTAAAATAGTAAAATCCTAGTATTTCCTAGTATTGTGCAATCGAATTTTATTAAAGGCCAGAATAAATTTCCATGTAGTCAATGTAAATATTGCTTATTTATGTAACTTATTTTTATTGTTTTATTAATCTAATCTTCTATAAAAGGCGTATAGTGTTTTTAGAGAAGAAAGTTGGGATATATATTAAACAGGCAATATTTAAAGAAAAGTTACTGTGGCAATTATTTAATTTTAAAATGTTCTAGTTACAGTGGCATTTTTTAATTGTAAAAAGTTTCTCTAATTCTGTAAAAGCAGGCAATCATAGCTTCTTTGTATTTAAAAGGTGAAATATGCGTGGTGGCTCATGCCTGTCCATCGTGGCTAACACGGTGAAACCCCGTCTCTACTAAAAATACACACACACACACACACACACAAAAATTAGCCAGGCGTGGTGGTGGGCGCCTGTAGTCCCAGCTACTCCGGAGGCTGAGGCAGGAGAATGGCATGAACCCGGGAGGCGGAGCTTGCAGTGAGCAGAGATCGCGCCACTGCACTCCAGCCTGGGGAACAAAGCGAGAGTGTGTCTCAAAAAAAAAAAAAAGGTGAAACATGTAAATTTGATTCAGTTAAGGTTAATGTTTTAAAAGCCTGGAAACCTCACAAACAAAGATCTGAATGAAAGATAAAAAGGAATATTGACAGTGTCACTATGTTATAGGAAGAAATATGTATTGAGTCTAACATGATATATGCAGTGAATGCTTATACTTATTAAGATACCTTAAGGGGCCGGACGTGGTGGCTCACGCCTGTAATCCCAGCACTTTGGGAGGCTGAGGCGGGCAGATCACGAGGTCGGAAATCGAGACCATCCTGGTTAACACGCTGAAACCCTGTCTCTAGCAAAAATAGAAAAAATTAGCCTGGCGTGGTGGGGGGGCGCCTGTAGTCCCAGCTACTCGGGAGGCTGAGGCAGGAGAATGGCATGAACCCGGGAGGTGGAGCTTGCAGTGAGCCGAGATTGTGGCATTGCACTCTGGTCTGGGCTACAGAGCCAGACTCCATCTCAAAATAAATAAATAAATAAATAAATAAAGATGCCATAAGGAATAAGGATCTTTATACTTCATGTATGGATGGCCAAAGAGGGCCAAAAATAGATATGGAGATGATCCAGATAATCATTAAGTATATTAAAGAATAGTGTCAATTTTGGCCATTGTAATTGGTATAAAATAAAAATATGACAGATTTCTGGATATTTTATATATATACAGATTATATTTTATAGATAGTTTGCCAACATTTCTAATATAAACTTAAGAGTTTGAAATGTTTCATCAAAACATTTAATACATGTAAAATATACACAAAGTTAAATGCAGTAAAATCAAAATAATGTAGAAACTAGAATCTACTTGACATATCTCCCTAGCAAGATAGTGTTTTTTTTTTTTTTTTAACTGTAATATATTATACAAATGGTCTGTTGCTACGCATGCATATTCTGTACATGCCATGGCTATGTCTACAAATATGAAACAGCTGGAATAAAATGGAAAAATCTAAACACCAAAGATGTTTTTATGTGGTTGTATATGAAATTATCATGTTGACAAAATAGCCAGATAATAACTAAATTTTTCAAACTCAAGATTTTTGTTGTCTTATAGTGTAACCTTTGTTCTATTTGTTACAGATTATAAGTCTATGTTACTTAAGTGTGTGAATGAAAAAGGAAACATTTAGTTTATCCTGCACCTCCAATGTTCTGGTTACTAAGATTTCTTTAATTCTCTTATAAAAGCAAAAACATTTAACCTTAAGCACATCCAAACCCTCATATTTGTTACCAGATCACATTTGGACCTAGTTGTTTTTTATTATTGGACAAAATAGTTACCCAAGATTCTACTTAACAGAATCAGTAGATGAAGGTGGAGTAAGAATTGAATCCTCTGCTCTGAAATCTTTTCTAGGATGAAAGTGTGGGCTTTGAGAATATCAAGGTTTCAAACCTACAGAAGACAGCTGAGAAAAGCTTCTCACAGAATCTAACCTTGGTTCCTATTAAGAGATTTAAAGAAAATTAAGGTTTTAATGCATTTTAAATGGCTCTAATTTTATAATTACTTCAGGGAAAGATTTAAAAAATCAGATTAACTGGGCCTGGATTCTGTGGAGAGAAGGTGTGTTTTAGGAAATTCCCACTAGAAAAAGTAGGTGACCTTATAACCTGCTGCTGCACAAGGAGGCATTCTAGGGCTATAAAAAGAGACTCACTTCAAGGGATCTGAGGCCACATCCAATGGTATTTCTAAATTATTAGATTATGCTTTCTTTGTATCATCCCTGAACTTTGGTAAAGATTTGTTGAAAAAAAGATTTATGAACTTATGATATACAAAATTAAGAGCAGATCTGATAGGTAATAAAGCAACTATCCAAAGAAAATCAGAGAATAATTAATATACTACTTCATGTTAATAGAGTAACATCCTGTTAAAACATGCAATGAATAGACTCTGTGTTCCAACAAATGATTTTTATTCGATCCACTGCTGAACATAAGGATCCTTTGAGATATTGTTTTGTTCAAGAAACTGAGATAAGGAAATTTCAGTTAAGGCATCCATAATGAGTAAATGCCTACTTCAGGAGTCAGGATATAACCAAATCCTTTTACCTAAAAATCTTGTAATTTTCTCTGCCTGCTTTAAGTGATTTGAGTTGTGATTGAAGAAGAATGCAAGTATCAAGGAGGTGGGGTTAACCTCATAAAGATGAACACAACTTTTGAAGTAGCACTTAGGCCAAATCAGCTGCTCAGCCTGCATCTAACAACAGAAATTTAATACTAAGTGTTCTGTTAGTTTTTCCAAAAACTTAACTAGGGACTTACATAGTTAAGGGAAATTAGCTAAAGATTCTAAGGTAAAAGGCAATTTTTTTGTAAAGAGGTATGTTTGATTATATATCGTAATTTTCATGATTTGGGTACATAGGCCACTCTGCTGACTTACCAAAACATTGAGCATGTCTACCAACAATCAAATAATTTGCCACTGCTGGAATAGGTAAGTATCAGGAGCAAGTAATAAAAATAATGGATAATTTCTTATGGCATATAAGACCTAGATAACTCTAGGGTCAAGTGTTTTAAATTGTGCAATTACACAGAGAGTTTATTCTTATCAAGTATCTTAAAGCAATATGAATAAGCTCTGTGTAAATGCACAATTATCACTTGTGAAGTCATAAGATAGTCTTTCAACTAGAAAAGAAACACATTTATGGTGTATTTTAATAATAAGTTAAAGGTGGTTTATCAAAATCAGTGTTGTGAAAAAAATTCACTGCAATGACAGACTGTATTTAACCTTAGGCACTGTTATAATTTTTGAGCTAAAAATACTTCAGTGGGCAATTATGATAATGACCCATTTACCTTAGAGCCACATCAAGTTTTATCAGTATAAAAAGTCTGGTACCTGTCATTAGGATGTAAAAAGGAACACTAAACTAGAATAACCCTTTCCCAAAATAGCAAATTCTACATGGAGGGCCTGTACTAAGACTGATACATGCCTACATTGTGGCAATTAGCAAGAAAAATGGAAAGGAAGAAAGAAGAAAAATAACATTTATTTTTGGTGAATTTTATTCTTTCATAAGCAGTGGAAATGTGCCATGTTCCCAATACACAAAGAGGACATGGCACAGCCTCTAGGTATCTTTTGCTATGGCAGGGATTAAAGTTTTTCTGGGATACCTTAGAAGTTCTTTCTTCTCACGCTGTGTTCATTCTTATATTTCCCAGAATGCTGACTTGCACGCTTCTAAAGAAAATTAAATTCTGGGGTAATTTATTTCCACTATTTTGGTTAGAAAACTGGTTCATATTTAGGTTACTTGATAAAAGCATGATTAAACAGTTTTATGTTTATCACAATTTGTTTCTTTTCTTTAGAAATGAAATATTTTCTGATTCAGATTCACAGATGCTAAAGGGATTAGAGTACACTTTTATTCGAATTAGATTTAATTTTGGTGATTCAAGGAAAGATGGTGCATAATTCTTACATGGGACAAACATTATTTTTGAAAAGCATTGTGTTAAGGAACTTCCCTCTCACTCCTCCTACCCTCCTCCCGCCGCCACTCCCCAGAAATCACTTGCTTCCTCGAAGGTGACCATTTATTAGTAAAAGAAAGTTCTGAGTTCTAACACTTAATAGTAATGTCACCTTGGGAAATTCTCTTAACCTTTCTGAGCTTCACTTCTTTCCTAAAAAAGTGCCTGATTATCTAAAAGAATATTGAGTGGATAAAATGAGATAATGCATGTGAGTGAAGTGCTTGTAAATTGTAAGGTGCTATATAAGGTATTACTCTTGTTTTGAAATAATATAGTGTGAAAAAATGTGATATTTTAAGCAGGACTTCATAGCACATCATCAACAAAGTTAATACCATTTTCACTTCGAATATTATCGTAGACTTTGAACAATCTTCAGTGATTTAAGCAAAGCTTTTCTGTAGAAGAGTGAACACAGGTTAAGTTACCAAAATTTCAAGACTAGTATCTTAAGACTATTCCATAGTTATAGACTCTGTTTCTTCATATATAAAGTAAGGGATAATAGGATCTCTGGGATTTATTTGAGTCCTTAAATTATATAATTCTATGATTTCATATTTATAACATAGCAAAATAGGCTTATATCTAAACATAAGTCAATCTGTTTATATAGCTGTATAAGTCACTGGCTAAAGTGGAAACCATAAGGCTTCAAGGGTTAAAGTAATAAAGCAGTCCAGGCCTAGCCTCTACAGCTTAATCCCTTTTTAGGCCACACTTTTTGATCCTGATTTAATGTTACATTTATTGTGTAATATATTAATAGGAATATTAGTTATATTCTAATTTCCCTGAGACAGTCTAGGCTTACACTTACTAGAATTTTAGTTTTGAAAAACAGTTTTTGAATAGGATGATTTTATAGGCTTATTAACATGGCAAACTTCTCTGTTGGCCAATAAACACATATTTCAAAACATATGTAATTTTAATTCTTTTTGGTGCCCCGTTTCCCTCTTAAGTATTCATATTTGGATGATAAGTAGATGATTACCCCATATAAGGCCTCTGAGCAGAGATCAGCAAAGTCAAGAACTGTCTGACTATTACAAGGAGCAGAAGATAAAGCAGAATTTGATATGACTGATGAAACATCAGAGGACCTTGTCTATAGGTGAATCACCTTGATTTCTATATAGATAATAAAAATCAAGTCTGCTGCTCATCAATGCAGGTGGGGGTGAGATTCCAGAGGAAATATGTGTTGGAGAACAAGGACTCCTAATTCTGAGTCCATATAATGTTGTTTCAGAGAAGGTTAAACTAATAATTACATTGGAACTTGACATGTGTCTAAGGATGTAATCAGTTCTGAGAAGAGATGTAGTTATGTTACTACACATGACCTTTTTCAGGCAGACTGTAATTGTAAGTCTGTCTTACTTTAATAGAACTAACAGTACTTTATTTAAATAAAGATGAGATTTCTTTTTTTTTTTTTTTAAATTTATTTATTATTATTATACTGTAAGTTGTAGGGTACATGTGCATAACGTGCAGGTTTGTTACATATGTATACTTGTGCCATGTTGGTCTGCTGCACCCATCAACTCGTCATTTACATCAGGTATAACTCCCAATGCAATCCCTCCCCCCTCCCCCCTCCCCATGATAGGCCCCGGTGTGTGATGTTCCCCTTCCCGAGTCCAAGTGATCTCATTGTTCAGTTCCCACCTATGAGTGAGAACATGCGGTGTTTGGTTTTCTGTTCTTGTGATAGTTTGCTAAGAATGATGGTTTCCAGCTGCATCCATGTCCCTACAAAGGACGCAAACTCATCCTTTTTTATGGCTGCATAGTATTCCATGGTGTATATGTGCCACATTTTCTTAATCCAATCTGTCACTGATGGACATTTGGGTTGATTCCAAGTCTTTGCTATTGTGAATAGTGCTGCAATAAACATACGTGTGCATGTGTCTTTATAGCAGCATAATTTATAATCCTTTGGGTATATCCCCAGTAATGGGATGGCTGGGTCATATGGTACATCTAGTTCTAGATCCTTGAGGAATCGCCATACTGTTTTCCATAATGGTTGAACTAGTTTACAATCCCACCAACAGTGTAAAAGTGTTCCTATTTCTCCACATCCTCTCCAGCACCTGTTGTTTCCTGACTTTTTAATGATCGCCATTCTAACTGGTGTGAGATGGTATCTCATTGTGGTTTTGATTTGCATTTCTCTGATGGCCAGTGATGATGAGCATTTTTTCATATGTCTGTTGGCTGTATGAATGTCTTCTTTTGAGAAATGTCTGTTCATATCCTTTGCCCTCTTTTTGATGGGGTTGTTTGTTTTTTTCTTGTAAATTTGTTTGAGTTCTTTGTAGGTTCTGGATATTAGCCCTTTGTCAGATGAGTAGATTGCAAAAATTTTCTCCCATTCTGTAGGTTGCCTGTTCACTCTGATGGTAGTTTCTTTTGCTGTGCAGAAGCTCTTTAGTTTAATGAGATCCCATTTGTCAATTTTAGCTTTTGCTGCCGTTGCTTTTGGTGTTTTAGACATGAAGTCTTTGCCCATGCCTATGTCCTGAATGGTACTACCTAGGTTTTCCTCTAGGATTTTTATGGTATTAGGTCTAACATTTAAGTCTCTAATCCATCTTGAATTAATTTTCGTATAAGGAGTAAGGAAAGGATCCAGTTTCAGCTTTCTACTTATGGCTAGCCAATTTTCCCAGCACCATTTATTAAATAGGGAATCCTTTCCCCATTTCTTGTTTCTCTCAGGTTTGTCAAAGATCAGATGGCTGTAGATGTGTGGTATTATTTCTGAGGACTCTGTTCTGTTCCATTGGTCTATATCTCTGTTTTGGTACCAGTACCATGCTGTTTTGGTTACTGTAGCCTTGTAGTATAATTTGAAGTCAGGTAGCGTGATGCCTCCAGCTTTGTTCTTTTGACTTAGGATTGTCTTGGAGATGCGGGCTCTTTTTTGGTTCCATATGAACTTTAAAGCAGTTTTTTCCAATTCTGTGAAGAAACTCATTGGTAGCTTGATGGGGATGGCATTGAATCTATAAATTACCTTGGGCAGTATGGCCATTTTCACGATATTGATTCTTCCTATCCATGAGCATGGTATGTTCTTCCATTTGTTTGTGTCCTCTTTGATTTCAGTGAGCAGTGGTTTGTAGTTCTCCTTGAAGAGGTCCTTTACATCCCTTGTAAGTTGGATTCCTAGGTATTTGATTCTCTTTGAAGCAATTGTGAATGGAAGTTCATTCATGATTTGGCTCTGTGTTTGTCTGTTATTGGTGTATAAGAATGCTTGTGATTTTTGCACATTAATTTTGTATCCTGAGACTTTGCTGAAGTTGCTTATCAGCTTAAGGAGATTTTGGGCTGAGACAATGGGGTTTTCTAAATATACAATCATGTCATCTGCAAACAGGGACAATTTGACTTCTTCTTTTCCTAACTGAATACCCCTGATTTCTTTCTCTTGCCTAATTGCCCTAGCCAGAACTTCCAACACTATGTTGAATAGGAGTGGTGAGAGAGGGCATCCCTGTCTTGTGCCAGTTTTCAAAGGGAATTTTTCCAGTTTTTGCCCATTCAGTATGATATTGGCTGTGGGTTTGTCATAAATAGCTCTTATTATTTTGAGGTACGTTCCATCAATACCGAATTTATTGAGCGTTTTTAGCATGAAGGGCTGTTGAATTTTGTCAAAAGCTTTTTCTGCATCTATTGAAATAATCATGTGGTTCTTGTCTTTGGTTCTGTTTATATGCTGGATTATGTTTATTGATTTGCGAATGTTGAACCAGCCTTGCATCCCAGGGATGAAGCCCACTTGATCATGGTGGATAAGCTTTTTGATGTGTTGTTGAATCCGGTTTGCCAGTATTTTATTGAGGATTTTTGCATCTATGTTCATCAGGGATATTGGTCTAAAATTCTCTTTTTTTGTTGTGTCTCTGCCAGGCTTTGGTATCAGGATGATGTTGGCCTCATAAAATGAGTTAGGGAGGATTCCCTCTTTTTCTATTGATTGGAATAGTTTCAGAAGGAATGGTACCAACTCCTCCTTATACCTCTGGTAGAATTCAGCTGTGAATCCATCTGGTCCTGGACTTTTTTTGGTTGGTAGGCTATTAATTATTGCCTCAATTTCAGAGCCTACTATTGGTCTATTCAGGGATTCAACTTCTTCCTGGTTTAGTCTTGGAAGAGTGTAAGTGTCCAGGAAATTATCCATTTCTTCTAGGTTTTCCAGTTTATTTGCGTAGAGGTGTTTATAGTATTCTCTGATGGTAGTTTGTATTTCTGTGGGGTCGGTGGTGATATCCCCTTTATCATTTTTAATTGCGTCGATTTGATTCTTCTCTCTTTTCTTCTTTATTAGTCTTGCTAGCGGTCTGTCAATTTTGTTGATCTTTTCAAAAAACCAACTCCTGGATTCATTGATTTTTTGGAGGGTTTTTTGTGTCTCTATCTCCTTCAGTTCTGCTCTGATCTTAGTTATTTCTAGCCTTCTGCTAGCTTTCGAATGTGTTTGCTCTTGCTTCTCTAATTCTTTTAATTGCGATGTTAGAGTGTCAATTTTAGATCTTTCCTGCTTTCTCTTGTGGGCATTTAGTGCTATAAATTTCCCTCTGCACACTGCTTTAAATGTGTCCCAGAGATTCTGGTATGTTGTATCTTTGTTCTCATTGGTTTCAAAGAACATCTTTATTTCTGCCTTCATTTCGTTATGTACCCAGTAGTCATTCAGGAGCAGGTTGTTCAGTTTCCATGTAGTTGAGCGGTTTTGATTGAGTTTCTTAGTCCTGAGTTCTAGTTTGATTGCACTGTGGTCTGAGAGACAGTTTGTTATAATTTCTGTTCTTGTACATTTGCTGAGGAGTGCTTTACTTCCAATTACGTGGTCAATTTTGGAATAAGTACGATGTGGTGCTGAGAAGAATGTATATTCTGTTGATTTGGGGTGGAGAGTTCTATAGATGTCTATTAGGTCTGCTTGCTGCAGAGATGAGTTCAATTCCTGGATATCCTTGTTCACTTTCTGTCTCGTTGATCTGTCTAATGTTGACAGTGGAGTGTTGAAGTCTCCCATTATTATTGTATGGGAGTCTAAGTCTCTTTGTAAGTCTCTAAGGACTTGCTTTATGAATCTGGGTGCTCCTGTATTGGGTGCATATATATTTAGGATAGTTAGCTCTTCCTGTTGAATTGATCCCTTGACCATTATGTAATGGCCTTCTTTGTCTCTTTTGATCTTTGATGGTTTAAAGTCTGTTTTATCAGAGACTAGGATTGCAACCCCTGCTTTTTTTTGTTCTCCATTTGCTTGGTAAATCTTCCTCCATCCCTTTATTTTGAGCCTATGTATGTCTCTGCGTGTGAGATGGGTCTCCTGAATACAGCAGACTGATGGGTCTTGACTCTTTATCCAGTTTGCCAGTCTGTGTCTTTTCATTGGAGCATTTAGTCCATTTACATTTAAGGTTAAGATTGTTATGTGTGAACTTGATCCTGCCATTATGATATTAACTGGTTATTTTGCTCGTTAGTTGATGCAGTTTCTTCCTAGCCTCGATGGTCTTTACATTTTGCCATGTTTTTGCAATGGCTGGTACCGGTTGTTCCTTTCCATGTTGAGTGCTTCCTTCAGGGTCTCTTGTAAGGCAGGCCTAGTGGTGACAAAATCTCTAAGCATTTGCTTATCTGTAAAGGATTTTATTTCTCCTTCACTTATGAAACTTAGTTTAGCTGGATATGAAATTCTGGGTTTAAAATTCTTTTCTTTAAGAATGTTGAATATTGGCCCCCACTCTCTTCTGTCTTGGAGAGTTTCTGCCGAGAGATCTGCTGTGAGTCTGATGGGCTTCCCTTTGTGGGTAACCCGACCTTTCTCTCTGGCTGCCCTTAAGATTTTTTCCTTCATTTCAACTTTGGTGAATCTGGCAATTATGTGTCTTGGAGTTGCTCTTCTCGAGGAGTATCTTTGTGGCGTTCTCTGTATTTCCTGGATTTGAATGTTGGCCTGCCCTACTAGGTTGGGGAAGTTCTCCTGGATGATATCCTGAAGAGTGTTTTCCAACTTGGTTCCATTTTCCCCCTCACTTTCAGGCACCCCAATCAGACGTAGATTTGGTCTTTTTACATAATCCCATACTTCTTGCAGGCTTTGTTCATTTCTTTTTCTTCTTTTTTCTTTTGGTTTCTCTTCTCGCTTCATTTCATTCATTTGATCCTCAATCGCTGATACTCTTTCTTCCAGTTGATCGAGTCGGTTACTGAAGCTTGTGCATTTGTCACGTATTTCTCGTGTCATGGTTTTCATCTCTTTCATTTCGTTTATGACCTTCTCTGCATTAATTACTCTAGCCGTCAATTCTTCCACTTTTTTTTCAAGATTTTTAGTTTCTTTGCGCTGGGTACGTAATTCCTCCTTTAGCTCTGAGAAATTTGATGGACTGAAGCCTTCTTCTCTCATCTCGTCAAAGTCATTCTCCGTCCAGCTTTGATCCGTTGCTGGCGATGAGCTGCGCTCCTTTGCCGGGGGAGATGTGCTCTTATTTTTTGAATTTCCAGCTTTTCTGCCCTGCTTTTTCCCCATCTTTGTGGTTTTATCTGCCTCTGGTCTTTGATGATGGTGATGTACTGATGGGGTTTTGGTGTAGGTGTCCTTCCTGTTTGATAGTTTTCCTTCTAACAGTCAGGACCCTCAGCTGTAGGTCTGTTGGAGATTGCTTGAGGTCCACTCCAGACCCTGTTTGCCTGGGTATCAGCAGCAGAGGCTGCAGAAGATAGAATATTTCTGAACAGCGAGTGTACCTGTCTGATTCTTGCTTTGGAAGCTTCCTCTCAGGGGTGTACTCCACCCTGTGAGGTGTGGGGTGTCAGACTGCCCCTAGTGGGGGATGTCTCCCAGTTAGGCTACTCAGGGGTCAGGGACCCACTTGAGCAGGCAGTCTGTCCCTTCTCAGATCTCAACCTCCGTGTTGGGAGATCCACTGCTCTCTTCAAAGCTGTCAGACAGAGTCGTTTGCGTCTGCAGAGGTTTCTGCTGCTTTGTTGTTGTTGTTGTTGTTGTGTAGCTGTGCGCTGTCCCCAGAGGTGGAGTCTCAGTTGAAAATGCAGAAATCACCGGTCTTCTGTGTCGCTCGCGCTGGGAGTTGGAGACTGGAGCTGTTCCTATTCGGCCATCTTGCTCCCCAAGATGAGATTTCTTTTGAAACTGCATGACCTGAGATTAAATCATGTCAGTAAAAACTGTACTGTCACTTACCTTTAGCTAGCATGTATGAAGATGTTTGGTTTGAAGGATGTTTAATAAGGAAAGGCCAACTGGATGATTTATATGAAGAAATGACATTTAGGATGAATTCTGGATGTTTCTCCAAATAATTCATCATTTAGAAGAAAATAAGGAAAGCTGAATTCTCTGTAATGGATATATAAAATTTAAGCAAAGGTGACAGTGATTTAGAAAGTAATTTTCAAGAAGCAAGTGAATTAATGAGTTGTATTGAATGAGTTGTACAGTGTTAGGTTTACAGCCCAATTCAAAGTTTGAATCTTTAAAAAAAGTGTTTAATTTCAAAAAGTCCCATAAAAAAACAAACACATTATCTTTTCTTCTGCTTTCTAAACTTTTCCCATATCATGGCATAACCATAATATTCACATGGCGCAGTGGGGCTAACAAAGGAGCCTGTGCACACTGAAGGTGATGTGAAAAGATGTTCTGAATTCTCCCTTGTTGTTTTTAATATGGTTACTAAGATAACAAAGTCATTTATTCACTGGGGAGTAGGGGAAAAAATAAATAATGCTTTAGACTGCCAATACAAACAAATATATATACTCCAGTTCTGTAGGAAACTGTCAGTTAAACATTTGATGCAAGAAGAACTAAATCTTTTTTTTTTTTTTTTTTGAGACGGAATCTTGCTCTGTCACCAGGCTGGAGTGCAGTGGCGTGATCTCGGCTCACTGCAATCTCTGCCTCCTGGTTTCAAGCTATTGTCCTGCCTCAGCCTCCCGAGTAGCTGGGACTACAGGCGCATACCACCACACTTGGTTAATTTTTTGTATTTTAGTAGAGACAGGGTTTCACCATGTTGGCCGGGATGGTCTCAATCTCCTGACCTCATGATCCGCCCACCTCAGCCTCCCAAAGTGCTGGGATTACAGAGGTGAGCCACTGCGCCTGACCAAGAACTAAATCTTAACAAGGAATTCAGACTTTTATATTCTCAAAAATCAGATGTTGGTCAGTTCCCCCCAAAACTAGAAATAAGTCCACAGAATTTTGATCCATTAATTAGATGGGATTTATCAGTTGCTTTTTTGATATCCTCTACAAAGGGATGGAATGATAGCTGTTAGATAAAGCTGCAAAAACTCACCTGTTAAAAGATTACAACCTGTCTCTAGCCTCAGATTCCCAGTCCAGACACCTAAAATAGGTGCCACACTACTTGTTAATAAGTAATGTTACAATAATATTGTCTGTTCTAATTAATATATGTTTTCTCTGTTATACTTCTTTATATGTATACATGTATGCATACACATATTTGTGGATATATATAATATATATAATATAGTTATATAAAAGCTCCAGTCACCAAGATATTTCTATAAAAGGACTTCACTATAGATTATCACAAAGCCTCAAGTTTCAGATGATTATATTCCATTAGATTAATTAGAAAAACAGAATGAATGATGACATGAGCAATTTTACCCCAACGGGCATCTGAAATTCAAATACTATGAGATATTGAAGGATGAACTGAGAAATGCTTTTTATCTCAAATGCTTCATGAGTGAAAGTAAAGCCACTATTAAATACCACAAGTCCCATTTGATGAAGAAAATACTTTACTGAGATAACACATAGATTATATGATACTTTTTAAAGGAATAAAACCTATCAAAGACAAAGGTATAGAGAGAATGCCACAGAACTTGTTAGTGGTTAGTAAAGGGAGAAAATAAATATTAAGACGTTAGGGGCAGTTACTCTGAAGGCTTTATACCTCTGGAAAGAAACCTGACTCATTATAGAACA
The DNA here is from genome assembly GCF_008728515.1 of Papio anubis. NCBI lineage: Eukaryota > Metazoa > Chordata > Mammalia > Primates > Cercopithecidae > Papio > Papio anubis. The sequence goes on from NC_044985.1 coordinate 81,328,836, forward strand.
AAATAACAACACAAAACTACCATCTTTTAAAATGATATTTTTTCCCAGGAAACAAAAACTCTTAGAGATGTGTTTTATCTTCACCATCTCATGAAGGAAGCAATGGAGAAGAAAAAAGTAGGAGTCTAATTAAAGAACTTTCTTCTTAGACATTCTCTTTTCAGGCCTAAGGGTATACCAGAATCTTATGGGTACATCCCAAGAAGTGTGAGGATCTAGGTCCCCCAAATTTTCTCTGATGAACCACCACCAACTGTTGCTTATCTCCTGAAGTGAGAAGACTCTTAGCAGGGGAGGAAGTGAGGGGCCTTGGTATCTAAGTATAGAGAGGCCGCTTCTCACACTCCTGTATTTCAAAGGGAAGAGTAAGTCCAACAAACAGCAGCCACTGTAGTTGCTAATCAGAGAGTGGTATTCAACATGGAAGGACAAAGCTGATGCCATATTTTTAACGACTTATGCACAGGGATAAAAACACTGAATAAAGTTGAAAGAAACAGCACCAATTATGAATATTATTTATGTTAATTCTTTGAGTATAATTTTCCTCTTTGCCACTTTTAAGTCTATAGTGATTTCAGTATAAATTGGAGTCAAACTATAGGTCTAGAGGCCAACGATTTATTACAGTAACAAAGAGCATGTTGAAGCATGATATTGAAGTTGTATCGGATGCCCTTCTAAAGTCCTTTGATTCTGTATTTTAATTCTATTGAAGTGCAATTTCTGGGAAAGATACAAAGAATTTTTGTGTGTGACCTCAAATCATTATTTTATAGTTAAGTGTAGCATAAATCCAGGAAACACACTCTTACATATGGGGGTTATCATGTATAAATGTGTTTGAAAATAATTGTACTGTTCTTGTCAGTAGAAATTTATAAAGCAATCTGTTATAAACTAAATCATACCTCTTTCCAAGCCATCCTTCTGAAATCAGCTGACAAAAGAAGTTAAAGTCTAATTTCCCAAGATTCTTTGTCTTTTGACATGGTACCATCTCCTATCTCTGATTGTATTAGAGACTTTTGGAAAACAGGCTGCGAAGTTATTACCGTGTGATTTTGGTACATGTACTAATATCTGTATTATCCATTTTATTTTAACATCCAGTGAATTTCAGATAATTTCTTCAGATTGGCCTTTCGAAATGGGTCCTAAGTAAAACCTTAATTTTCAAAATTATCTATTATAGATATACTACAAAACAGAAAGAAATAAAATGGGCTTTACTTAGTATATGTAAGGAGAATTTTTGTTCTCTCAATCTATCTGTTTTTAGAAGTAACATGTGTGGGGCCGGGTACAATGGCTCACACCTGTAATCTCAGCACTTTGGATGGCCAAAGTAGGAGGATCACTTGAACCCAGGAGTTTGAGACCAGCTTGGGGAACCTAGTAAGACCCTGTCTCTACAAAAAATAAAACATTACCTGGGTGTGGTGGTACATACCTGTAATCCTAGCTACTAGGGAGGCTGAGGTGAAAGGATGGCTTGAGCCCAGGAGTTTGAGGTCACAGTGAGCCATGATCACATAACTGCATTCCAACCTGGGCCCCAGAGCAAGACTGTCTCTTAAAAAAAAAGTAACATGTTTGGGCTATTAAGCTAGGCCATGAAGAAGGCTGAATGATATCCTCCATTTATTCAATTGTCAAACTTCAAAATTTTTATTAGCTTCTCAAAGCTAAATTCTAAGAAAGTGCATATGTATAAATTATATATGTGTTTATATATGTATATAAACGTATAAATGTGTATGCATATAATCTATATAGCTGTGGAAGAAACAAACTTGGGTATCAATTATTATCAAAATTCCTTATCCAATAATACATCATTAATTTTTATTAACAGTCCAGGATTTGTTTAGCATCTTGTTTAACATTTGAAAATCAAAACATAAACTTTTTGGTTCTCAAGGATAGTGCTATTAAAAGAAAATCTCGAACATCAGTGGTTAGTAATTTTTTACTTACAGAACAAAAACTTCTGAAATTTCATTGTGGGACTTAATCTATTTACATTCCTAAAACTGAGAATAATTAATGTACTTGAGATCCTTGTATGCTAGTATACATTCATAAGGTTCTACTGTTCTCATGAAACCATTTGATGGCAAACATATTCATTACGGTTTCAAAAGAAAACACCCTATTTGACTCACCGGAAAAACCTTTGTGAGCTATATCCTATTATTTCTTCTTCTGCTGCTGAGCATGAAATACATTTGGGGTTGAAACAGGAGAGGAAAGAGATAGATTTATTAGGGGAATATCAACTTTTATGGCTCCCCTGCCCCCTCCACCTAAAATTAGGAGGTCAGTGAAAGAACTGCAAATGAATGTAAAGAGGAATATTTCCTGTACTACTGTAGAAATTTTAGAGATTAAAAACCCCTATGATTTGTTCTGTACCTTTTGAACAATGAATGACTCCCCCTCCCATCTATTTTCCAATTTTTACTATAAAATTTTATTTAGAATCAGGATCTAAAATTTTCCTTTGGTGTAAAAAATAGTTTTGCATTTTATGAAAACAATTGTCCTTTTAAAAATTAATCACATATATAATTGAATATATTGGTTGCATATAAGAAGAAAGGGTTTAAGGATTAAAGCATTCAAAGAACATTAATTTGGTGGAATTTCAGTCAATGTTATGGGATCATGTCAGAGATGAACCCTTCTTTTATCAAAATTCCAAAGGTGGATCCATATTTTATAAAATTTGATACCAAATAAGTTATGTTATAGGAATATTTCAATGTTGTCTCAAACATTGAAGAAAAAATTTAATATGGTCAAATTACATGAAAAGGCAAGAATATTGATCATGTTGATGGTATTTCTAATATTTGGAAAATGTTATTAAAAAAAGAAGTATAAATACTATTCAGATTCTGAAAACCATGGCAGACGCAAAATTAAATAAGGAGTAACAGTAACAAATGAATGAAAAATTAGACAAAAGCATATTAAATGACAAAACAGCAAAGCAAAAATAGAATTAAGTCATTAAGATTAAATAGTATACTGTTGTAAAATATATGAAAGTATTAAAAGTATTATAATTAAAAATGATTCTTATCCTAAATATGAAAATAAATATCAAATAATATGAAACATAACATCTAATAGTTTGTTAAGAAAAAATAACACAAAGCAGAGAAAATAAAAGACACCTCACTATTCCCAATGTGGTTATTATTTATGGAATGGATAAAACATGTTGTAGAAAAGGTCATTACAGTTAGATTAGCACATAAAAAACCAACATGCCACATCTACCTAAATAATTTTGTAGAACAGCTGAAAAAGCAAATTTCATCAAATTTAGACAGCTTATAGTGGAATAACTGACTATGGTGAGGTATTAACTAACACTAAGTTTCACAACGCGCAGCTTCTAGCTGGTTCGTTGAAGCTGGATCTCGGCCACACAAGGATCATTGGACAAGAAATCAGTTGAGCTGGACTAGAGCTGCCCAATTGTCTTAATAATGAATGCTCCACACTGTCTGTTAAGTAAAGAGAAAATATAGATCAGGAAGACTGAATGGAAAAACACACACACACACACAAGTTAGAACAGATGAGTGCAGACCATCAATCAACATTCACTAAATATTTGCAGAACCTTGGTACAAATTAAATTAGAATGTTACAAAGTGAGAGGCTAGCAATTAGGAGGGCTCCAGAACTCAGGAAAAGCTTGTCCCTGCTCTGTGAGAGCTTAGAATCTGTATTTAACAATCTCTAGTCTCGTGTTACAGTATAAATGTTTAGTAAATAAAATGAGGGATGGGTCAGCACAGATTACGAGTTACAACATTTCCTTCTATTAGGTGTGTCTTAAAAACTTGTTTTTAAAAGGGGAATAGTGTTTTTTGCAGGTTATTTAGAAAGCTGCCCAAAACCCTGGCAGGGCGCGGTGGCTCACGCCTATAATCTCAGCACTTTGGGAGGCCAAGGCGGGTGGATCACGAGGTCAGGAGATCAAGACCATCCTGGCTAATGCAGTGAAAACCCGTTTCTACTAAAAATACAAAAAAAAAATTAGCCGGGCGTGGTGGCGGGCGCCTGTAGTCCCAGCTACTCAGGAGGCTGAGGCAGGAGAATGGCATGAACCCGGGAGGCAGAGCTTGCAGTGAGCCGAGATTGTGCCACTGCACTCCAGCCTGGGTGACAGAGCAAGACTCCGTCTCAAAAAAAAAAAAAAAAAAAGAAAGTTGTCCAAAACCCAAAAGTATCCTTTAAGTGGGCATAAGTAGGACAGGCATACAGGTACTTATGCTGTGTAATTCAGAAGAATTCCATATACCTGTGTCATCCTGGGATTTTTTTTTTTTTGTTGTTGTTAATACTAGTTTGGGTCAAAGAATCAACCTAGTTACTACTACCTTTTTGGCAATTTGGGCCTAGGCCAGCTTCTAATTTAGGGAATCATGCTGTCCTAAGACATATTTTAAATTTTGAATAGGCTCAAAAATTTCCATATTTGTTCCACTATCTCTAGAGCAGCGCTGTCCAATAGAATGGCCCACGTTGATGGGAATGTTTTACGATTACACTATTAAGTATGGTGGCCACTAGTCCCATGTGGCTGTTTAGCACTTGAAATGTGGTTAGTTGCAACTCAGGAACTGAATTTTTAATTTAATTTAAATTAATTTAAAATTGAAATTCAATAGCCTCATGTGGCTAGTGGGTACCATATTGGAGACAGTATGGCTCTAGTGGCTCAAATTTGTTGGGTTTGCTAAAACCAAACTCTACAGACTGGCCTAGATTTCCCTGGCCTGTTTAATACCGTCCAGTACCATTTACTAATGTTCGTAACTGTATTCCCAGTGTCTAGAATAATGGCAAGCACAAGGTAGGTGCTCAGTAAGCATTTGTTGAATGACTAGATCTACTATGATAATACACAGCCATTCATACCTAGTTAACTACTTAGAGGTTATTGGCTGTAACCTGGTATATACTGGTCCTCTCAGGAGAAAATAGAGATACATGAAGTCAAACCATTTTACGTATGTGAAATTACTTGGTTAAAGCCTCAATGTGCTAGAGAGAATAAGGAGCAGTGCTAACTTCAGTATACTCATATATGAATAATTTAGGTTGATAAATATGGGAAAATGAGAGAACATGTCTCACTCTGTCACCCAGGCTGGAGTGCAGTGGCATGATCTCAGCTCACTGCAACCTCCGCCTCCCGGGCTCAAGTAATTCTCCTGTCTCAGCCTTGTGAGTAGCTGGGACTACAGGTGCATGCCACCATGCCTGGCTAATTTTTGAATTTTTAGTAGAGATGGGGTTTCACTGTGTTGCTCAGGTTAGTATCGAACTCCTGACCTCAGGTGATCCACCCACCTGGGCCTCCCAAAGTGCTGGGATTACAGGCATGAGCCACTGCTCCCGGCCAGAGAATGTAATATTTAATGGTAAGAGTGTCACTAAAAGTTGATCAGAGTGATAACAGGGGAAAAATTAATGTCAGATAAAAAACTAAATTCAGATTTTATGCATGACTAAAAGATGGAAAGTGAAGATGTAGAAGTCTTGAAGGAATATATAGTAATCCCGGGCTGGGCGCCGTGGCTCATGACTGTAATCCCAGCAATTTGGGAGGCCGAGGTGGGTGGATCACCTGAGGTTAGGAGTTCGAGACTAGCCCGGCCAATATGGTGAAACCCTGTCTCTACTAAAAATACAAAAATTAGCTGGGCATGGTGGCATGCGCCTGCAGTCCCAACTACTCAGGAGGCTAAGGCAGGAGAATCACTCGAACCTGGGAGGCAGAGCTTGCAGTGAGTCAAGATCGCTCCACTGCACTCCAGCCTAGGCGACAGTGTGAGACTCTGTCTCAAAAAAAACAAAAGAAAATAAATATATAGTATTCTCATTAGGCAGTAATAGAGCTTTGAAAAGGGTTTTGGCAGTGGAGAGAGAAATTAATACAACTGATCCTTGAACAACATGGGTTTGAACTGCATGGGTGCACTTAATAAATATGTGTGAAGGTTTTTTTTTTTTTTTTTTTTTTTTTTTTTTGTCTGAGATAGTATCTCACTCTTTTGCCCAGGCTGGAGTGCAGTGGCATGATCTCAGCTCACTGCAACCTCTGCCTCCTGGGCTTAAGCGATTCTCATGCCTCAGCCACCTGAGTAGTTGGGATTACAGTCATGTACAACCATTCCTGGCTAATTTTTGTATTTTTAGTAGAGACAGGGTTTTGCCATGTTGGCCAGGATGGTCTTGAACTCCTGGCCTCAAGTGATTCCCCTGCCTTGGCCTCCCAAAGTGCTGGAATTACAGGCATGAGCCACTGCACCTGGGCACTTACATGTGAAGTTTTTTCAGTAAATATATCAGAAAATTCTTTGGAGATTTGCAACAATTTGAAAAAACTCACAGATGAGCTTTACTGTCCAGAAATATTGAAAAAGTTAATAAGGCACTTTTAAAGTTAGGCATGTCATGAGTGCATAAAATATATGTAGGGTCATTCTATCATTTACTACCATAAAATATACACAAATATTTAATAAAAAGTTGAAATTTATCAAAACTTCTACACACAGACACAGACATGGTGCCATTTGCGGTTGAGAGAAATGTAAACAAATGTAAAGATGCAGCACTATATCATAACTTCATAAAATTTACTGTAGTACATACTGTACTACTGTAAAAATTTCACAGCCATTTCCTGTTACTGTTGCAGTAAGCTCAAATGGTGAGCTCAAGTGTTGTGTCTGCCCAAAATACCGTGTGATGACAATCATCTCTGTGTGAGCAGTTCACCTCTCCAGTAAATAGCATGTCAAAGTAAAATTTAATCTCTCTCACTTTTCGCATATTTCTCGTGTTTAGTGCAATACTGTAAACCTTGAATAACACCATAGAACCCTTATGAAATGCCACTAGTGATGCAGGAAGTGCTCCCAAGAAGCAGTCATGACAATACAAGAAAAAGTTGAATTGCTTGATATATACTGCAGATTGAGATCTGCAGCTGAGGGTGCCCACCATTTCAAGACAAATGAATCCAGTGTTAAGGACCACTGCAAAAAAAAACAAAAACAAAAACAAAACAGGAAATTCATGAAGGCATTGCTGCAAGTATGCCAGTAGGCACAAACACCTTGCACTTTTTGCAAAATAATACCTTTTGATCTTGTATTGGAAAATGCAGATTTTATGTGGATGTGGGATTGCTATGGTAAGAAAGGCATACCTATAGACTCTAATATGATTCCAGAAAAAGCAAAGTCATTATATGATAACTTAAAGCAAAAGGAAGGTGAAGGATCTAAAGCTGGATAATGTAATGCCTCTAAAAGGTGGTTTGATAATTTTAGAAAGAGGTTTAGCTTAAAAAATGTCAAGATAACAGGAGAAACAACTTCCAAAAGGCAGCAGATGAGTTCCAAGATGCCATTAAGAAAATCACTGAAGAAAAAGGATATCTGCCTAAACAGGTTTTTAATGCAGGCAGAAGTGCCTTAGTCAAAGAAAAACAAAAACAAAAACAAAAACAAAAAAACCCACAAAAGACTTTATTAATAAGGAAGAGAAGCAAGCACTAGGATTTAAGGCAGGAAGGGAGAGGCTAACTCTAGTGTTTTGTGCAAATGCAGTCAGGTTTATGATCAGTACTGCCCTTATCTATAAAGCTGCTAATAACTGAGTCTTGAAGGGAAAACATAAACACCAGATGCCAGACTTTTGCACTGAAGGCATCAAAGTGATCTACTTGTCCCTAAGCACAATGCCTCTAATTCAACCACAGAGGGTCATAAGGACCTCTAAGGTGCATTACACATGATATTCTATGGAGAGAATTGTTAATGCTATGCAAGAGAACCCCAAAAGAGAGAACATCATGCAAGTCTGAGGGATTACAGCATTGAAGATGCCATTGTTATAGAAAAAGCTGTGAAAACCATCAAGCCTGAAATAATAAATTCCTACTGCAGAAAACTGTGTCTAGATGTTGTACCTAACTTCACAGGATTTACAACAAAGTCAATCAAGGAAATCATGAAAGAGATTATGGATATGGCAAAAATGGTGGAGGATTGAATGGTTTCAAGATACAGATTTAAGAAAAATTAAAGAGCTAATAGACACTACACCAGAGGAATTTACAAAAGACAACTTGATGGAGATGACTGCTTCTGAACTAGTACCAGACAATGATGAAGAAGACATAGAAGACGCAGTGCCAAATTGACATTAGACAGTCTGGTAGAAGGGTTCTGATCATACAAGACTGTTTTTGACTTCTTTTACAACAATGGACTTAGAAAACTCCCTTAGGAAGACAGTTTAGAGGACAAAGAGAATTGTGCTATAATTAAGGTAGTTGATAAGAGAGGAAGAAATATATTTCTTAAAGAGACATTGAAAGATCAAACTGAAGGCAAAGAGAGTCACATCTTAGGAATAATAAAAGTTGAGGACAGGCTAGGTGATAGTATTGAATTAAATAAAATTTAAGAGGACATGGACTAGCACAAGACCCTTGGGATTTGGCTAATAAGAAGCTGTCAAATGTATCTTGGTAATTATCTTAAGATGAGTAGTTTGAATAGATTGCAATATTGAAGAAATAATTTCATATGTAATAATTTCATATGGAATAAAAAAGATACCCCTATATTCCTCCCCACACCTAAGACAGATAAATTAAAAATATTAATGATGTGTAGAATACAAAATCCTGCTACCTGCTCTCATCATATGTCCTGAAAGTAGAGGAAGATGTTATCTAAAGAATGTTTAAAAAACTATTCTGTAAGAGATTAAGGTGTCATAAGTTGAATTTTATGTCATGAAAAGTACACTGCCTATCCATGTAGTCTAGGTTCTAAGGGAAAAGAAAAAACATTAGGTAAAAGGAGAAAAGAATGTTCAGTTAGAAGGAATGATAGACTCAGAATGCAAGGAAAGTAAGTGCTCAAACTAAGAATGGAAAACCATAATTGGATATGAAAATAAAACAGTAAGATTTTTCCCTATAAAAGAAGTGTAGGATTTACTCAGAATACTGTATCAATCAATCCTCATCCTTACACAGGAATGAATGAATATCTCAAATTACCTTTTACTTACACTTTCCCCCTACTTAAGTATTTTGGCTAGGAAGGGCTTATGGCAAATGTAAATATCAAAACAGCCCAGAGGCTCAGGGTCAGATAATCCATGTTAAACTAAAAAGTAGATTTAAAAGATATAATAAAAATGAAATTATAACAAATGAATTTATGCTATATTTCATATTATACTTTAAGAGGATACATTAACCTGTTAATGGATTAACTCAAGGGTCATAAAACTATGGACAGCAGGTCAAATCTGGCTCATCACCTGTTTTATAGATTAAGTTTTACTGGAACACAGCCTTACTCATTGTTTCTGTTATGTCTATGACTACTTTCATGCTACAATGGCAGAGCTGGGTAGTTTTGATAGCAACTATGTATTTAAGCCTGTAAAACTGAAAACATTTACTATTGGGCCCTTTTGTGACCCCTGGTTTAACCTTTCTAGGCTGGAAAGAAATTTTGAGGCTGAGAACTTCTGATATACTATGAAAGGAAACCTAAATAAGGTGCTTTAAGAGCATAGGGTGAACATATTCTTGCTATGGACTGAATGTTTGTGTCCCAGCCACATTCATATGTTAAAGCCCAGTCCCCAGTGTGATGGCATTTGGAGGCGGGATCTTTGGGAGGTAATTAGGTCATGAGGGTGAGCTCTCATGAATGGGATTACTGCCCTTGTAAGACGAGACAGGAAAGAGCTTGCTTCTGCTCTCTCTGCTTTTCACCTTGCAGAAATGAGCAGACAGACATCAGCAAACCAGAAAGTCAGTCCTTAACAGATAATAGACCTCCCAGCACCTCAGTGTTGGACTTTCCAACCTTTTTGTCTCCAAAACTTTGAGAAATAAATGTTTGTTGCATAAGCTACCCAGTCTATGATATAGCTGTTATAGCAGCCTGAACTAAGACAACTTTATAATGTGGGAATAATTTATTACCAGACTTAAATATATTGGATTCACTTTAATTAAATGAACATACAAATCAGAAATAACAAGTTTAATAGAAACCTTGAGAGAAAGAAGCTATAAAACACTAGTGCTTTTGAGACTAAAAGAACAAGATTAACTAGACATATGTTTAGATATTTAGGAAGATAAGTATTTGTGCACTTGCTACCATGGTTAAGTTAAATCTGTATTTATTCTGTGTTTTACTGTAAGTTGAAAAAAAATGGTGAGGGGACATCCTTGCCTTGTTGCTGACTAATAGTATTTATTCATCTCAAAATAGAAAAGTGATAACTTTGAGTCATAAATGTTCACATAAGAATTTTTAGAAATGCACATTATAGTACTTATAACTTAACCTGATATCCTCGAGAAGATCTATTGATATTTCCCTCATTTATTCCTTTTACTTGTTTCCAAAACAAGATAATTTAACTTAGGTCCTGCCAGTTTCAATAAAAAGTACAACTGAATTTTGCCATATTTAAAGGAAATAGCCAATGACAATTCTAAAGTAACAGTTAAAGTTACAAGAAAATTATGGGCTCAGGTCATGAAGAAAGCTGAAAGTTATCTTGAGGGTAAGGTCTTATTAATTGTATTTATAGCACTGCAAAATTATTCTTCAATTGTCATGCTCAATGGACGTTTGATGAACTACTGAGGATGAGCTCTTACTTAAGGCTTGTCATATGGTAGAACCCATATGTTATTTCTATGTGAAGGGCAACTTATTTATGTGATTTATACAGTTAACTAATGGCCCATAATACATGAAGATTCTGCCATATTTGACAGTATGTAGCAATATGTAACAGAAATGGCAATAATAACTTAAATCCTTAAGTAAAGTTTTATTTTAGCTGTTTTTTTTTTTTTTTTTTGAGGCAGAGTTTTGCTCTGTCACCCAGGATGGAGTGCAGTGGCATGATATTGGTTCACTGAAACCTCTGCCTCCTGGGTTCAAGTGATTCTCATGCCTCAGCCTCCCGGGTTGCTGGTATTACAGGCATGCACCAGCACGCCCAGCTAATTTTTTTTTTTTGTATTTTTAGTAGATGCAGGGTTTCACTGCATTGGTCAGGCTGGTCTCGAACTCCTGGCCTCAAGTGATCTGCCCACCTTGGCGTCCCACAGTGCCGAGATTACAGGCATGGGCCACTGTGCCTAGCCTATTTTAGCTATAGTTGTAATATCATCCTCCAATTAAACAGATACATTTTTTTTTTTCAGATTAGAAGGATAAACACACTGATCTGATTTTTTATTTCCGTTCCTTATTTTTAAGAAACTTACTTAAGGAACAGCATTCAAAAATGAGAAAAAAAACTTACCAAAAGTCAATATAGGAAGTGAAAATAAAGGGAACTGAGGTAATCTCTAGCTCATATAAGCATTATATGAATAAGACAAAATTGACAGTATGGAACAGAAGAGATATCCTATAAATATTTTTTAAGTAAAAATTATTTGACCAAACTTTAAAGTTGAATGAGGAGGCCTTTAAATAAACCTTGGTTTAAATTTCCAGGATGACATGAAGAACTCTTCCTTAAAGGTTTACAAGAAGAAATAGGCAGCTACTTTCACATTGCAATGAAGAGCTACTACAGTTTGGGTTAGGAATATCTCATTGCAGAAAGAATTTATTCTGCAAAGATAAAGTGTTCTGCAATGTACAAATACTTTTAAATTTGTTATTATTTTGAAGTTTAAATATAAACAAAAAATACAACGCTCTTTAATAACACTGGTTCTTGAATGATATACCTAAGGTCTAAAGTACTTAAGAAAGAATGGCAAAGAAAATGTATGGAATGGAATTTTTATCTCAATGTATTTTATCTGATTTAGTTGTACACAAAGAAACTAATTGAAATTGATAGAATTCTATTTAAAGTCTGCATAATGAAAAAGAAAGCAGAAAATTACTGCAAAAAATACACTAAACGTTCTTACAAAGTGAACCATTGAGACGTAATTATTTCCAGGTTATATGATACATTTGAGGTAAAAGTTATTGTAAAATTTATTTTAAAAAATGGATAAGATCAAGGGGAAATGTGATCTATTTTCTCTCTTTAGAAGCTTTTGGAATTTTTCTATTATTCCTACCATTCTGAATTTTTTTCTATTATTTCTGCCATTCTGAAATAACTGGCCTTAGTGTGAGTCTTTTGCAGTAATCGTGGCAAGTAGTTGGTAGGCCCTTTCAATTTAGAGACTCTTGTCCTTAAGTTTCTAGGAGTTTCAGTTTAGAGACTTTCAATTTAGAGGCTCTTGTCCTTAAGTTTCTTGTATTAATTTATTGATAATTTCCTCCAAATGATTTTCTCTATTCCTCTTTCTCCAATTTAAAAAATATTGGACTTCTTGGATTAATCTAATTTTATCTTTTCTCTATTATTATTCACCTCCGTCTTTTTTGATGCTACTTTCTGAAAACTTTTGCCTTTAATATTTAACTCATACATAATTTATTTCAGTTATCACATTAGTGAAAAAACTAGTGACATTTTAGAATAAGGTGTATAGTTTAGAGGACTGTACTGATGTTCATTTCCTGTGCCAGTGCCCTCTAGCCAAAGGATGAAGTAGGTGAAGGATATACAGAAACTCTATTATTTCTATAACTTCTCAGTAAATCTGAAATTATTTCAAAATGCAAGGCTAAACAAATTAAAAGGACAGATGTTTGAGAGAAAAAGTATCAGGCTGTCTATGCATGTACCACTTCTCATTAGTTTTTGCCTATTCCGGAGAGGATATTAATTGTAGTTTCTTTGACATTTTCTTCTGCTCCCTGCATTGTATGTTTCTTATGAATTTCTTTTTTTCTGTTTATTTTGTTCTCTCACTCTAGAGGTTTTCTTCTAACGGGCTGCATGTTCATAGTTAAGAGGGACGCACTAAAATCCTAATGGGAAGTTCTTTGTGCATGGTTTGTCAGGGATCTTCACTGCGAGGATTTAAGAGACCAGCTAACTTTTTCTCCATGGTAGAAAGCATGCTTGGATTAGAATCCTGGATCTGCCCCTTACTCAACTATGCTACTGTGGGCAAGTTACTTTTTAAGCTTAAAGTGATCAAAGTTAACACTGCCAGTAATTAGACATATTGGCATCTCATATCCCCTGATATGACACACTGATAAGGGCATATCACCTCTGTGATATTATTGTCCCAAATTCATAACCTTTATCTAATTAAGAGAAAACATAGGCCAAACTCAAAGTGAAGAGTGTTCTACAAAATAATCAGTTTTTTAAAAAAGAATCAAGGTCATGAAAGACAATAAAAGACTATGTAAATGCCACAGATTGGTAGAGAATAAGGAGACATGACAAATTAATGTAGGATCTTAGATTAGATCCTAAAACAGAAAAAGAACATAAGTGAAAAAAATGGTGAAGTTTGTACTTTACTTAATAGGTCTGTAGTTTACTTAATAGTACTTTATGAATGCTAATTTCTTGGTTTTGCTAATTGTTTCGATTATGTAAGCTGTTAAAATTAGAAGTTGAGTGAAGGGATACATGAACTCTATGTATTATTTTTACAACCTTTCTGTAAGTGTAAAATTATTTTAAAGTAAAATGTTAAAAAACAGGTTAAAAGGCCAAAGACATTTGATGAGATGGGATGATGGGGGAAAGATAACTGCCAGGATATCTATGCATGGGTTGCCTCTCATTAATTTTGCTTGAGGCATGATGAATTCTTTTTTGATTTGTAAATTCAAGTCACAGTGTTTTTGTTTTTGTTTTGCTGTTAAAATTTCTGCACATTCTTTTCGTTCCATTTATTCTGTATTCTTTTCTTGAGAATTACTATTTTTTGGTTGGACCTGTCTCTGCTCTCTCTATTCTAGCATTTTATCTCATCATTTCATCTTTCATGTTATTGTCTTTTACATTCTGGAAGAATTAAAAATATCCTTCTCTATCAAGGGTTTCATTTTCTTATGTGACTACTGGCCCATTATGACAAAGGCAAATATGATTCTTTCCATCATGTCAATAGTTTTTGGACAGTATTTTCTTACACTAGCCAGCAACCATTTCATTTTTCCTATTTTTCAGTTTGCAATTGTTTTTAAAAGATCTATTACTGAGAATATGGGATATATCTTAAAAATTATATTTAATTTCCTCTCATACATATGTTCTTATACATATATACATATTTATACTATTCATCCTTGCCTTCAATGTAGTGCCATATTCAATTTTTTTTTCACAGAATCCATATAATATAAATATATACTTTTCTGTTTACTCATCCTTGAATGGGGATCTACCCATGACAATTAGAACTGGTGTCACAAACACTTGATTCTCCTTACTGTGCTATGTCCCCTCTTTTAGATTTACATCAAAAAAGAGGCTTGGTGGACACAGAACCTACACAATTTCTAATGTCTAAGTGGATGAGCATTTATTGCTCCTCCTGCTTCGTTCTTTATGAGTAAAAAACTTATTCTAGAGAATCTGAGGCTGTCTATTGTTTGACTATGTATAGCATACATGAAAATTTATACCCTCCTTATATATTCAGAGCTACAAAGCACCAGCTTTTCCTGCCTCTGCTCTCTAGATTACATTGCTTTATACTTGTCCTTCCTAGGTTTTTCAGAATACAACACAATTTTAGTCTCTAAATTGATTTATAAGAAGTATTAATGATACTCAAATGAGGAAATGGTTGGGAAAAAGATACTGGTAGTGGAATCTTTTTGTGAAGTAGAGATAGTTGCTAATTTTTAGGTAAGTGCATGCTCCGGGCCTCTGAACTAGAAGCAGATAGTGGTAGTAGTTCAGATCCCTCTCCAATTTATTTCTGAATCACACTTTGTAGACCACTACTTGTGTTTTTCATTTAAGTCCAATCAGTCCTTTAACTAGAAGAAATTCCTTATAGCCTGGGCAAGTGGTTAAATATGATCCTTAATAGCTGTATGTTTTCATCGATTGTTAGTAGACATGGGAGTTAAATAAAATACACATTGAATTTAATCCATATGAGAACAATTTTATTAGATACTTATATTAATGCAAAAATGTAAAAACACTGTAAGAAAACCGAAACACTTTAGAATTCTCCACTCATACCCTTCATACCTTGGGATTTGATATTTATCTTAGAAATATAATAGTTCATATACCCAGAAATACAGATTTCCCTTTTGTTCCTTCCTAGTCTAATTCAGTGGGATAATTTTGACGTTATGTGGTTTTGCTTTTTTTGACTTTAAAACTTAATTCTCTTTTTTTTCTTTTTCAAAATTACAGATGGGGTCTCGCCATATTGCCAGGCTGGCCTCAAACTCCTGGCTTAAGTGATCCTCCCACCTTGGCCTCCCAAAGTGCTGGGGTTCAGGTGTGAGTTACCACACGTGGCCTAAAACTTGTTTCTGTGTGAGATGTTACTGCTGAATTAGGGAATGATGGCCCTAATTAGTATCATATTTATCTAGTTACCTCTATATTGGTCTGTTTTGTATTTACTCGTTTTTGTATTTGATGTGACAGAGTATGTAGGCTGTGGCTTACAGTCAATGAGTAATTTCTGGTAAACAGTACTTCATAGCAGTTAGACTTGTGCTTCGAACTCTGCATAAGGTTTCTATTTTATGGAATAGATTTGTTGCTTCAAGATAGTTTTGACATCTGAAATTCCCACTTTGGGATATCCTCAATTAACATTCATAAAGTTGTAATCATTAGAGTTTTAAAAATGAGTTTTACACTTATAAAAACAACAACTCTTCCAAAGAATATTTCCACCTTTCTATTTTAAAAGTCACCAAGATTTTTGGTACTAGAGAAAATTTGCATTGGAAGTAAAAAAAGGCTAATGTTTCAAATGTCATTCACTAATATTTTAATATTAGTAATATGTTCTAGAAAAAGATTGTTTTGTAATGTAGAACAACATTTGTATATTAAGATTTCCATGTTATAATACAAATGCACTATAAATAAAAATAGATAATTTGCCACATAGTAATACATGCATATTAAAGCATTTCTACAGCATTATACAGTTCTAGAAAACTACAGAAGTGGTTTTGGAGTTTCTGTCTCTGAGTGGGGCATCATTTTGTATTGAGGGTCACTAAATCACCTAAAGAAAAATATTGAGTATAAAATGCATAGAACATTTAACCTTAAAAAGTAAAAATGAGAAACACAAAATTCTACATAATTGTCTTGTGTTTCAGTTTTGACTTTGGAAGTCTATTTTTTTTGTCTCTAACAAAAGAGGAATTGGTAATTATTATTATTTTTTAATTTTAGAGATCTACATGGTCCCACTCTGTTGCCCAGACTAGAATGCAATGGCGTGATCATAGCTCACTGTAACCTTGAAACTTTGGGCTCAAGTGATCAGCCTGCCTCAGCCTCCTGAGTAGTTAGCACTATAGGGGTGCACCACCATGCCCGGCTAATTTTTAAAATTTTTATTTTGTAGAGGCAGGGTCTCACTATGGTCTCAAACTCCTGGCTTCAAGCAGTCCTCCTACCTTGGCCTCCCAAAGTGCTGGGATTACAGGCATGACCCACCACACTTGGCCAGAATTGGTAATCTTTATATGACTATATTAAAGAGTAAGATACCAGTTTCTCCGTACAATTTCTGATGTTACCTAATCACAGATCTAAGAAAATTTAGAGAAATATATACTCTTAAGCTAGAAGAATTAAATTTTAAGAACGTTTAACATTAACATCCTTTGGAAATTTCTCCTATCCAAATACCACCCACCACTCCGTCCTCTATTCAAATTATTCAGTTTGTATAATTGTATAAATTATACAATTTCCATCACTTGTGATACAGCTCTCTCTCAGTAACTGAAAATAACTATCACTTACATAATATGGCACAGCAATATCAGCCATTTCTGCAGAAGTATATTTGGAGTAAATGTTAATGACAGAAGAAGTTTGTTTTAGATATTCTAACAATACTAAAAATGAAGCCTCTATAAGCAATGTTTAGTAACACTATAGGTTTTGACAATATGTCAAAATTATTGTTTTATTTCATGTTTGGTGTATAGTGGTAAAGTCAATGAAGGGATGCAGTAAGTGGTAATGGCGGTGAGTGGTAATGGGGTGAAGGGACACGAGAAGATTGGGAGGTTCCTTAAAGTAGACTGTCTTGGTATTGAGTTCAACACATAGGATGGGCCAGAACATAAATATGAGTGTGAAATAGCTAATATCCATTATTTTAATGCAAAGACTATGCCTATCTTCCTCACCAAAGTACACTGTATACAGAATTCATATTACCATCTCAACAGTTGCTCTTTACTGCAGATAAAGTTCATTTCCTTAAAGGGATGATGCAAGAGTTTCACTAAGAAACTTGTTCATGAGGGAATAGGAAGAATTCCCTGCTACATAGTAGATAGTCAAAATATATTGAGGATATACACGGGTATAACTAGATTATCATTCTTTGGCCTGAATCTGACTAAGAAGGCATGAATATGATTCCCAAACTGGAAGAGGAGATCATTAATTGTTTTCATCTCCCCATAAATGTCACATGTCATCAACATAGATAATAAAAATAAGAGTACTGTATATTAAATATCTAGAATAGGCAAATTCATAGAGATAGAATATAGATTACAGGTTACCAGGGACTAGGGGTTGGGAAGAAGCACGAAGGAGGAGTTTTTGCTTAATGGGTGCAGAGTTTCAACCTGGGGTGAGGAAAAGGTTTGGAAACAATGGTGATAGTTGCATAGCATTGTGAAAGTAATTAATGCCACTGAATTGCACACTTAACAATGGTTGAAATAGAAAAATTTTAAGTTGCATATGTTACCACAACAAATAAAAAAATGACCATTATAGTTAATTTAGAATTATGTTTCCTTCACACGAAAGAATTTGCTAATTCTGTACTTCTGATCACAAATATGACGTAAATATCCAAAGTTGTTCCTTTCTAGAAGAGAAAGTTGGAAAACTTGAAATACAATGGAAGAAATACAGAGTAAAAAGTCAAAACAAACTTCTTACTTTAATTGGTTCAGGCTGCATCACAGGCGCAGGCATACTGATGGCACTTGGAGCATAAACCTGGTGATATGTTGCTTGAACTCCATGATCAGAATAAGGCTATTACAAAAAAAGAGAGAAAAAATATCACCTTTCATTTATTAATTCAAAATATTTACTCAGCATTTACAATATACTAATCATCTAGCTATACAATGTAGAAACAGTTAAAAACACATTCCCTTATGTTTAATTTTATAATCTGATGAGTTAATATAATGAATTAGCTTATAATCTGATGAGGGAAATAGTAGTCAGAATGATCATAAGTTCTATAGACACATATAGGGATACAATAGGCAAGGGAAGAGATTATGTAAATGCAGTTATAGCTTGTCCAGCAGATGGTGGTACCATTCACTGGAATATAGAATACAAGGAAAGCTCAATACTCATGTAATTATGTGTGAGGGGTTGGAGAGAAGGAGTTAGGTTTGTGATATACAAAATTTGTGGTATTTGTAGGAATTCTAGTAGAGGTATACTGTTGATAGATGTGGCTCTAGACCAGCACTGTCAAATAGAAATATAATGTGAGCTACATATGTTATTTAAAATTTTCCCATTGTCATGTTAGAAAAGTAAAAAAAAAAGGTTGAATTAATTTTTAATAATGTCTTTTATTTAAACTAATGCATATTAAATATTATCATATAAAAGTACAATCAATTTAAACATTAGCAAGACGTTTTACATTCTTTCTTCATGCTGTGTCTTGAAAACCCAGTATGTATTTTACACTTAGGGGACATCTCAATTCTGTCTTACCACATTTCAAGTGCTCAATTGCCACATGTGGCTAGTGGCTATTGTAGTGGATAGTGCAGTCTAAAACTCAGGAGTGAGACTGGGGCTAGATATATGGCTATGGATGATAACATCAGAGTGAGTATATGTGGTAAAAGAATGGAGAACCAAATATGAAATCTGCTTAAAAAGGAAAACAAAAGGAGGTAAAAGCATTGCCAGAAGAGAGTAGTATTATGGAAACCAAGGGTAGGAAGAGTTTTAGAGAGTAGGTACAATGTCTCTGGGACGTCAAATAAGATTAAAAAGAAAGGAAAGTTTGTGTCGGTTAGAAAGTCATTGAGGACCTTTACCCAATGCAGCCTCAGCAGAAAGGTAATGAAGTAGACTTCAGCAGGTGAGGAGTGAATGGGTAGTGAAGTAGCAGAAATTCTGAATGTAAACTACTTTTTCTAGAAGCTTGGCTTTGAAAGGTAGCAGAAAATTAGGGAATTGGTGGGAGTGTGTGTCATAGGATAATATTGCCTCTTACAAGGTGCTGGGCACTATACAAAGAACCTTGTATACCATATCTCTAGTCTTTACATCAATCCTGCAAAATAGTTTTTCCTGATGTCCTCATTTTACAAATAAGGAAATTATGAAAGCAGGACTATGAAGGGTTAAGTAATTCCTCAAAGTAACACAGTTAGTAAGTGGTGAAGCTGTAAACCAATGGAGAGAAGAAGACTTCAAATACAAGAGAGAAAAAGAACAGTAGATGGAATGAGGTCCCTGAGGAGGAGGGAACTGATAGCATCTAGACTGCAAGAGGTAGAAATAACCTTGGACAAGACTGAATGTCACTAAATAAATATAAGAAGCTAAGGATGAGTTAGGATACAGGTAAGTTTGTGTTTCAGGGGTTGGAGCCTGAGTTGGTTTTCACAAATTGGTTCTTTCTTACTCTGCAAAACAGAAGGCAAAGCTATATTCTCAGAATGACACGGGCAGGTGGTGGAGTGGGTGCAATCTGGTAGTACTGAGGACTCGGCAAAAGTTTAAAATAATCATTGAAATAAGTGAGTGAAGATGGCAACTTTTTTTTTTTAAAAAGGAAATCTGACTATAACACTCACAAGAAAAGTCCTGAAGTTCTTAATTTTAGTGAAAAAAACACTTCAACTGTAAACCATCCCACTCTATTCATTAAGTTATATATTAGTCAGACTATACCCGCTACTAGAAACAATACCAAAACAAAAACATGCAAATATTTTGTATGGAAATACCACACAAAGTACAAGTTATAAGGTAATGATGAGCAATATTTTCAGAAAAGCTTTATTAGATTCCATTAAATAGTGCATATATTCTGATGGTAAGCATCTGATATCAGGAATTAAAAATATGATCTAATGCCAAAAGAGATTCTGACAAAAAATCAAATGTAAAACCATTCTTATCTCACTACCTGTCCTTGCAAACCAGAAAACAACAAAAAGAACAAAATATAGATTTTTAAAATGCCATCATCAATTAAAGAAGAAAATGCCTATGACTCCCAAACTATACACAATGTAGAATGTCTGCCAAGTGCTGTGCAAGTTGGACCAACATAAGGGAGGATTCTGAAGCCTCCTCAGGCTTCAGAAAGGATAAAGATTTCCCTAGAGGTCGATGTTCTGGAAGACCTCCTCAGAGATACTTTAGAGTCTTGAGTGCAGAAGTATGTACTGGTCAGGGTGAGGTAGAAGCACAAAATATCTCCACAGAGACCCTATTAATAATTAGGATAATAATTAAAATAATTAATAATTCTGACTTAATAACAGGGGAGGCAGAACTGATGGATACATCATGTTTCTACAATTCTTCTTGTCTACTGCCTAGCCTGAGGAATACTACTGCTGGAGGTGAAGCAGGGGGGAAGTGGCAAAGGAAGTAGCAATTGCCACATCCCAATACAGAACCCCTGTGATAAAAAGGGCATTACAAGGAACAAAAATGATCTCTGGCAAGGATGTGGAGGAAAGGGAATCCTTGTACACTGCTGGTGGGAATGTAAATTAGTATGGCCATTTTGGAAAATAGTAGGGTGGTTTCTCAGAAAATTAAAAATACTATCATGTGATCTAGAAATTCCACTACTGTGTATACACATCCAAATGAAATGAAGTGAGTATGTTAAAGAGATATCTGCATTTCCATGTTCACTCCAGCATTATTTATAATAGTCAAGATATGGAACCAACCTTAGGCTCCATCAATCGGTGAATGGATAAAGAAAATGTAGTACCTATATACACAATGGAATACTGTTCAGCCTTAACAAAGAAGGAGATCCTGTCATTTATGACAACATGGATGAACCTGGAGGACATTACGCTAAGTGAAATAAGCCAAGCACAGAAAGACAAATACTACATGATTTCATTTATATGTAGAATGTGAAAAAGTTGAACTCATAGAAGCAGAGAGAAGAATGGTGGTTGCCAGGGGCTGGGGATGGGGAGTGAGATGGGAGATGTTGGTCAAAGGGTACAGAGTTTCAGTTCTAAAGGAAGAATATGCCCTGGAGATCTACTGTATAGCCTGACTATAGTTGATAATAACGTATTATACACTTGAAAATTGCTAAGACTTAAGGTACCTTCAACGTTCTCACCGCAAACAAAAAAAAAGGATAACCATGTGAGGTGATGGATGAGCTTGATTGGGGTAATCATTTCACAATATGTACATATATCCAACCATCATGTTATACACTGTAAATTATACCATTTTTCGTTATTTACAATTTAGTAAAGTTGAGGAAAAAAAGAAAAAAGCAACCATAAAAAAATAGGTGGGGCAGGCCGGGGTGCAGTGGCTCATGCCTGTAATCCCAGCACTTTGGGAGGCTGAGGTGGGTGAATCATGAGGTCAGGAGATGGAGACCATCCTGGCTAACATGATGAAACCCCATCTCTACTAAAAATACAAAAAATTAGCTGGACTTGGTGGCACATGCCTGTAGTCCCAGCTACTTGGGAGGCTGAGGCAGGGGAATCACTTGAACCCAGGGGGCAGAGGTTGCAGTGAGCCGAGATCGTGCCACTGCACTCCAGCCTGGGTGACAGAGTGAGACTCCATCTCAAAACAAAACAAACAAACAAAAATGGGGGGGCATGAAACAAACAATAAAGAAATCCTAGTAAAAGTATTGATAGTAAATATTAAGATCCAACTGTGGAAATTATTGTTTCAGAACAAAATTATGTATTACAAAAGTAATAAAACAATGGACTTAAATTGGGAGGTAAATGCTAATTTCATAATCTTTCATGACACTGATTTAAGACATACTATGCCCATGGTACTGGTACCAAAACAGACACAGATCAATGGAACAGGATAGAGAACTCAAATAAGATCACACATATCTACAACCATCTGATCTTCAACAAACCTGATAAAAAAAAAGCAATGGGAAAAGAATTCCCTGTTTAATAAATGGTGCTGGGGAGGTCCAGGGCAAGATGGCCAAATAGGAACAACTGTGGTCTGCAGCTTCCAGTGAGACCAATGCAGAAGGTGGGTGATTTCTGCATTTCCAACTGAGGTACCCAGCTCATCTCACTGGGACTGGTTAGACAGTGGGTGCAGCCCATGGAGGGTGAGCAGAAACAGGGTGGGGTGCTGCCTCACCGAGGAAGCACAAGGGGTCAGGGAACTCCCTTCCTCAGCCAAGGGAAGCCATGAGGGACGGTGATATCTGACCCAGATACTATACTTTGCCCATGGCTTTTGCACCCGCAGACCAGGAGATCCCCTTGGGTGCCTACACCACCAGGGCCCCGGGTTTCAAGCACAGAACTGGGCGGCCATTTGGGCAGACACTGAGCTAGCTACAGGGTGTTTTTTGGTTCGTACCCTAGTGGTGCCTGAAACCCCAGAGAGGCAGAACTGTTCATCCCCTGGAAAGGGAGCTGAAGTCAGGAGCCAAGTGGTCTTGCTCAGCAGATCCCACTTCCATAGAGCCCAGCAAGCTGAGACCCACTGGCTTGAAATTCTTGCTGCCAGCACAGCAGACTGAGTCAACCTGGGACACTCGAGCTTGGTGTGGGGGACGGGTATCCACCATTACTGAGGCTTGAGTAGGCGGTTTTCCACTCACAGTGTAAATAAAGCCACCAGGAAGTTTGGACTAGGCGGAACCCACCTCAGCACCACAAAACCACTGTAGCCAGACTGCCTCTCTAGATTCCTCCTCTCTGGGCAGGGCATCTCTGAAAGAAAGGCAGCAGCCACAGTCAGGGGCTTATAGGTAAAACTCCCATCTCCCTGGGACAAAACACCTGGGGGAAATGGCATCTGTGAGTGCAGCTTCAGCAGACTTAAATGTTCCTGCCTGCCAGCTCTGAAGAGAGCAATGGATCTCCCAGCACAGTGCTCGAGCTCTGCTAAGGGACAGAATGCCTCCTCAAGTGAGTCCCTGACACCTGTGCCTCCTGACTGGGAGACACCTCCCAGCAGGGGTTGACAGACACCTCATACAGGAGAGCGCCAGTTGGCATCTGGTGGGTGTCCCTCCGGGATGAAGCTTCCAGAGGAAGGAGCAAGCTGCAATCTTTGCTGTTCTGCAACTTCTGCTGGTGGTACCCAGGCAAAGAGGGTCTAGGGTGGGCCTCCAACAAAATCCAGAAGACCTGCAGCAGAGGGGCCTGACTCTTAGAGGGAAAACTAACAAACAGAAAGCAATAACACCAACATCAACAAAAACAACGTCCATGCAAAAACCCCATCCAAAGGTCATCAGCATCAAAGATCAAAGGTAGATAAATCCACAAAGATGAGGAAAAACCAGCACAAAAAGGTTGAAAATTCCAAAAACCAGAATGCCTCTTCCCCTTCAAAGGATCACAACTCCTCGCCAGCAAGGGAACAAAACTGGACGGAGAATGAGTTTGATGAATTGACAGAAGTAGGCTTCAGAGGGGGTTAATAAACTCTTCTGAGCTAAAGGAGCATGTTCTAACCCAGTGCAAAGAGGCTAAGAACCTTGATAAAAGGTTACAGGAACTGCAAACTAGAATAACCAGTTTAGAGAAGAACATAAGTGATGTGATGGAACTGAAAAACACAGCATGAGAACTTTGTGAAGCATACACAAGTATCAATAGCCGAATTGATCAAGCAGAAGAAAGGATATCAGAGATGAAAGATTGGCTTAATTAAATAAAGTGTGAAGACAATATTACAGAAAAAAGAATGAAAAGGAATGAACAAAGCCTCTGAGAAATGTGGGACTATGTGAAAAGACCAAACCTACATTTGATTGGTGTACCAAAAAGTGATGCGGGGAATGGAACCAAGTTGGAAATTATCCAACTTGGATATTACCCAGGAGAACTTCCTCAACCTAGCAAGACAGGCCAACATTCAGAAAATACAGAGACCACCACAAAGATACTCCTTGAGAAGAGCAATCTGAAGACACATAATCGTCAGATTCACCAAGGTTGAAATGAAGGAAAAAATGTTAAGAGAAGCTAGACAGAAAGGTCAGGTTATCCACAAAGGGAAGCCCACCAAACTAACAGCAGACCTCTCTGCAGAAACCCTACAAGCCAGAAGAGAGTAGGGGCCAATATTCAACATTCTTAAAGAAAAGAACTTTCAACCCAGATTTTCATATCCAGCCAAACTAAGCTTCATAAGTGAAGGGGAAATAAAATCCTTTACAGACAAGCAAATGCTGAGAGGCTTTGTCACCACCAGGCCTGCCTTCTAAGAGCTCCTGAAGGAAGCACTAAATATGGAAAGGAAAAACAAGTACCAGTGACTACAAAAACATACCAAAATGAAAAAACCATCAACACTATGAAGAAACTGCATCAACTAATGTGCAAAATAACCAGCTAGATTCATAATGACAGGATCAAATTCACACATAACAATATTAACTTTAAATTTACATGGCCTAAATGCCCCAATTAAAAGACACAGACTGGCAAATTGGATAAAGAGTCAAGACCCATTGGTGTGTTGTATTCAGGAGACCCATCTCATGTGCAAAGACACACATAGGCTCAAAATAAAGGGATGGAGGAATATTTACCAAGCAAATGGAAAGAAGAAAAAAAGAAAAAAAAAAGCAGGGACTGCAATCCTAGTCTCTGATAAAACAGACTTTAAACCAACAAAGATCAAAAAGACAAAGAAGGGCATTACATAATGGTAAAGGGATCAATGCAATGAGAAAAGCTAATTATCCTAAATCTATATATGCAGCCAATACAGGAGCACCCAGATTCATGAAGCAAGTTCTTAGAGACCTACAAAGAGATTTAGACTCCCACACAATAATAGTTGGAGACTTTAACACCCCACTGTCAATATTAGATCAACGAGACAGAAAATTAACAAGGATATTCAGGACTTGAACTCAGCTCTGGACCAAGCAGCCCTAATAGACATCTACAGAACTCTCCACCCCAAATCAACAGAATATACACTCTTCTCAGCACCACATAGCACTTATTGTAAAATTGACCACATAATTGGAAGTAAAACACTCCTCAGCAAATGCTAAAGAATGGAAATCATAACAAACAGTCTCTCAGACCACAGTGCAATCAAATTAGAATGCAGGATTAAGAAACTCACTCAAAACCATGCAACTACATGGAAACTGAACGATCTGCTCCTGAATGACTACTGGATAAATTACAAAATTAAGGCAGAAATAAATAGGTTCTTTGAAACCAATGAGAACAAAGACGCAACGTACCAGAATCTCTGGGACACAGCTAAAGCAGTGTTTAGAGAGAAATTTATAGCACTAAATGCATGCAGGAGAAAATGGGAAAGATCTAAAATTGACACCCTAACATCACCATTAAAAGAACTAGAGAAGCAAGAGCAAACAAATTCAAAAGCTAGCAGAAGACAAGAAATAACTAAGATTAGAGCAGAACTGAAGGAGACAGAGACACGAAAAACCCTTCAAAAAAATCAATGAATCCAAGAGCTTGTTTTTTGAAAAGATTAACAAAATAGATAGACCACTAGCCAGCCTAATAAAGAAGAAAAGAGAGAAGAATCAAATAGATACAATAAAAAATGAAAAAGGGGATATCACCACTGATTCCACAGAAATACAAACTATCATCAGAGAATACTATAAACACCTCTACACAAATAAACTAGAAAATCTGGAAGAAATGGATAAATTCCTAGACACATACACCCTCCCTCCCAAGACTAAACCAGGAACAAGTTAAATCCTTGAATAGACCAATAACAAGTTCTGAAATTGAGGCAGTAATTATTAGCCTACTAAACAAAAAAGTCCAGGACCGGACAGATTCACAGCCAAATTCTACCAGAGGTACAAAGAGGAGCTAGTACCATTCCTTCTGAAACTATTCCAAACAATAGAAAAAGAGGGACTCCTTCCTAACTCATTGTATGAGGCTAGCATCATCCTAATACCAAAACCTGCCAGAAACACAACAAAAAAAGAAAATTTCAGGCCAACATCCCTGATGAACATTCATGCGAAAATCCTCAATAAAATACTGGCAAACTGAATCCAGCAGCACATCAAATATCTTATCCAGCACCATCAAGTTGGTTTCATCCCTGAGATGGAAGGCTGGTTCAACATATGCAAATCAGTAAATGTAACCCATCACATAAACAGAACCAACAACAAAAACCACATAATTGTCTCAATAGACGCAGAAAAAGCCTTCAAAAAAATTCAACACCATTACAGGCTAAAAACACTTAATAAACTAGGTATTGACGGAACATATCTCAGAATAATAAGAGCTATTTATGACAAACCCATAGCCAATATCATACTGAATGAGCAAAAGCTGGAAGCATTCCCTTTGAAAACTGGCACAAATCAAGGATGCCCTCTCTCATCACTCCTATTCAACATAGTATTGGATGCTCTGGCCAGGGCAATCAGGCAAGAGAAAGAAATAAAGGGTATTCAATTAGGAAAAGAGGAGGTCAAATTGTCTCTGTTTGCAGATGACATGATTGTATATTTAGAAACCCCATCATCTCAGCCCCAAAGCTCCTTAAGCTGATAAGCAACTTCAGCAAAGTCTCAAGATACAAAATCAATGTGCAAAAATCACAAGCATTCCTATACACCAATAACAGACAAACAGAGAGCCAAATCGTGAGTGAACTCCCATTCATAATTGCCACAAAGAGAATAAAATACCTAGGAATCCAACTTACAAGGGATGTGAAGGACCTCTTCAAGGAGAACTACAAACCACTGCTCAAGGAAATAAGAGAGGACACAAACAAATGGAAAAACATTCCATGATCATGGGTAGGAAGAATCAATATCATGAAAATGGTCATACTGCCCAAAGTAATTTATAGATTCAATGTTTTTCCTGTCAAGCTACCATTGACTTTCTTCATAGAATTAGAAAAAACTAGTTTAAATTTCATATGGAACCAAAAAAGAGACCGTATAGCCAAGACAATCCTAAGCAGAAAGAACAAAGCTGGAGGCATTACACTACCTGACTTCAAACTATACTATAAGGCTACAGTAACCAAAACAGCATGGTACTGGTACTAAAACAGAGATACAGACCAATGGAACAGAGACCTCAGAAATAACATCACACATCTACAACCATATGATCTTTGACAAACCTGACAAAAATAAGCAATGGGGAAATGATTCCCTGTTTAATAAATGATGTTGAGAAAACTGGCTAGCCATATGCACAAAACTGAAACTGGACCTCTTCCTTACACCTTATACAAAAATTAACTCAAGATGGATTAATGACTTAAATGTAAGAATTAAAACCATAAAAACCATAGAAGAAAACCTAGGTAATACCATTCAGGACATAGGCATGACTAAAACACTAAAAGCAATGGCAACAAAAGCCAAAATTGACAAATGGTGTCTAATTAAACTAAAAAGTTTCTGCACAGCAAAAGAAACTATCATCAGAGTGAACAGGCAACCTACGCAATGGGAGAAAATTTTTGCCATCTATCCATCTGACAACAGGCTAATATCTAGAATCTACATGGAACTTAAACAAATTTACAAGAAAAAAAAACCCCATCAAAAAGTGGGTGAAGGATATGAATAGACACTTCTCAAAAGAAGACATTTATGTGGCCAACAAACGTATGAAAAAAAGCTCATTATCACTGGTCATTAGAGAAATGCAAATCAAAACCACAATGAGATACCATCTCATGTCAGTTAGCATGGCGATCATTAAAAAGTCAGGAAACAACAGATGCTGGAGAGGATGTGGAGAAATAGGAATGCTTTTACACTGTTGGTGGGAGTGTAAATTAGTTCAACCATTGTGGAAAACAGTGTGGCGATTCCTCAAGGATCTAGAACCAGAAATACCATTTGACCCAGCAATCCCATTACTGGATATATATCAAAAGGTTTATAAATCATTCTTCTATAAAGACACATGCACATGTATGTTTATTGCAGCACTATTTACAATAGCAAAGACTTGGAACCAACCCAAATGCCCATCAATGATAGACTGGATAAAGAAAATGTGACACATATACTATGGAATACTATGTAGCCATAAAAAAGAATGAATTCATGTCCTTTGCAGGGACACGGATGAAGCTGGAAACCATTATTTTCAGCAAACACAGGAACAGAAAACCAAACACTGCATGCTCTCACTCATAAGTGGGAGTTGAACAATGAGAACACATGGACATAGGGAGGGGAACATCACACACCAGGGCCTATTGGTTGGGGGAGGCAAGGGGAGGGATAGCATTAGGAGAAACACCTAATGTAGATGATGGGTTGATGGGTGCAGTAAACCACCATGGCACATGCATACCTATGTAAGAAATCTGCACGTTCTGCATATGTATCCCAGATCACGAAGTATAATAACAAAAAAATGGTCCTGGGAAAACTGTGTAGCCATATATAGAAAATTGAAACTGGACCCCTTCCTTACACCTTATACAAAGATTAACTCAAGATGGATTAAAGACTTAAGTGTAAAACCCAAAACTACCAAAACCATAGAAGGACTGGGTGTGGTGGCTCATGCCTGTAATCCGAGCACTTTGGGAGGCCGAGGTGGGCAGATCACGAGGTCAGGAGATCGAGACCATCCTGGCTAACATGGTGAAACCCCGTCTCTACTAAAAATAAGAAAAAATTAGCTGGCTGGGCGAGGTGGCACGTGCCTGTAGTTCCAGCTACTCAGGAGGCTGAGGCAGGAGAATCGCTTGAACCTGGGAGGTGGAGGTTGCAGTGAGATGAGATCACGCCATTGCACTTTAGTCTGGGTGATGGAGCGAGACTCCGTCTCAAAAAAAAAAAAAAAAAAAAGAAACCAAAACAAACAAACAAACACACACACACACAGACACACACAAACCATAGAAGAAAATATAGGCAATACCATTCGTTCAGGACTTAGGCACAGGCAAAGACTTCATGATGAAAACATCAAAAGCAATTGCAACTAAAGCAAAAATTGACAAATGGGTTTTAATTAACTAAAGAGCTTCTGCTCAACAAACGAAATTATCATCAGAGTCAACAGACAACCTACAGAATGGGAGAAAATTTTTGCAATCTATCCATCTGACAAAAGTCCAACATCCAGAATGTACAAGGAACTTAAACAAATTCACAAGAAAAAAAAAAAAGAACCTCGTTAAAAAGTCGGCAAAGGACATGAACAGACACTTCTCAAAAAAGACATTTATCCAGCCAACAAACATAAAAAAAGCTCAACATCACTGATCATTGGAGAAATGCTAATCAATACCACAATGAGATACCATCTCATACCAGTCAGAATGGCGATTATTAAAAAGTCAAGAAACAACAGATGCTGGTGAGGCTGTGGAGAAATAGGAATGCTTTTTTATACTGTTGGTGGAAATGTAAATTAGTTCAACCATTGTGGAAGACAGTGTGGTGATTCCTCAAAGACCTAGAGGCAGAAATATCATTTGACCCAGCAATCCCATTACTGGGTATATACCTAAAGAAATATGAATCATTTTATTATAAAGATACATGCATGTATATGTTCATAGCAGCACTATTCACAATAGCAAAGACATGGAATCGACACAAACGCTCATCTGTGATAGACTGGATAAAGAAAATATGGTACATATACACCATGGAATGCTATGCAGCCATAAAAAGGAACGAGATCATGTCCTTTGCTGGAAGGAGCTGGAAGCCATTATCCTCAGCAAACTAACATAGGAACAGAAAACGAAACACCGCACATTCTCACTTGTAAGTGGAAGCTGAACAATGAGAACACATGGACACAGGGAGGGGAACAACACACAGTGGGAGCTGTTGGGGGCTGGGGAAGGGAGAGCATCAGGAAAAATAGCTAATGCGTGCCAGGCTTAACACCTAGGGGATGGGCTAATAGATGCAGAAAACCAACATGGCACAGGTTTACCTAGGTAATAAACCTGCACATCCTACACATATATACTGGAACTTAAAATAATATAAAATAAATAAAATATAAAATAAAACATACCATGCACAGTTCCTGGCACACAGATGGTGAAGCTATAAGTAATGGATCAGAAATATAATTTAAAGATGCTGAAGAGGATATTAAAATTTGTAATTATAAATTTAATTTACATTTTTGTAGGAAGAATTTTTTTAGAGATTTTTTTCTTCTTCATCTTAATTATATGCTTTTGACTATTAGAATGTTAGTAACAATACAGATTGACAGGCAAAATGAGAATGCAGGGTATTTGGAATTTTACTATTTCAAAAAGATCAAATCAAAGATTAGCATAGTGGAGTGGATGGTTGATTTGGGGAACGGTTCAAAACTAGTTAGTGAAAAAGTCTAAGATGATGCATTCTTAGATATAAGAAAGGGGAAGAGATTTGAATAAATCAACAAAACAGAAGATGAAGCAGTTTCAATGAGGGTCGTGAACAAATTTAAAAAAGAGAAAAAGAAATAAATATTAACATGAGGTAGTTATAGATCAATTACTTTAAGATTAATACATACCTCTGGAACTGAAGTTTCCATCAGAGACAGTGGAGGAGGAACACATCCACCATCCTGTGCAATTTCCACTGGTTGATAAATAACCTCAGAAGGTTGCAGGTATAAGAAGGGAGCAGAAGAGGCAGGAGGCTAAAACACAAAACCACATTTCTAATTCAAATACGATTACTTATTTCTGTTAAACCAAATGACTTAGCCAACAGATGAGAGAAGTATTTGCTTTATATTTTACTAAATTTTTTTTTAGGAATAGCACAGAAGTATCTCAGCAATGGATCAGAAACTAATCTGTTATAAATTCCAATTGTGTAGATGTAAATAATCTTATCACTGGTAAGCACTAAAACTTCTTAATGACTCAGAACCTCATATATAAATCCAGATAATAATTATGGTTATATTAATATCACCAGTAAAGGTTGTAATAAAGTGACCTATGGTATTTAAATTGACATAAATGTCTGCTCTCAGCTCTGTGACTTCTAAAGGAAGTGGGAAAATGTCATTAAACAATTTTTTGGTGAAGTACTGTTTGTCACCAAAAGTTGGAAAATAGAATACTTATTTAGGAACGGAATAAGAACTGAAGCCAAATCCAAGTGAAGCTAGAAAAATGCTAAATTTTCAAATAATACTAATAGTAAAAAAGAGTAAGTTTTCATGTTTATACAGTACACATTTATAAAATGCTTTCACTTATGCATTATCATTTGATATTCACAAAAATCATATAAGGAAACTTACACAGGTATAGTATCATTACATACATTTTTACAAATAAAGAAACTGAAAACAAACTGCCAAAAGAATGTTAATAAATAGAGGAAGGTCTCAAATCTAGTTCTCCTGACTTTAGTATTCATGCAGTCATCACAAGAATATAACGAAAGAAGGATTTAAAATTATATATTGAAAGTTAACATTTACCTGAGGAACACTCCACTGCCACTGTCCTGGTAAATACTGTGCGGTGGCCTAAAATTAAATAAAAGAAAAGAAAAACCCACTCAGATTATAAACAAGGGTTAAAACTAGATATCTACAGGCAAAAATATTAAGTTGAACCCTCACACCATACACAAAAATCAACTAAAGCCATATACAAAAATTAACTCAAAATGGACCAGAGACTTAAATTAAAGAGCTAAAATTATAAAACTCTTAGAAAAAAACATAGATGTAAATGTCTTGACCTTGAATTAGGAAATGTTTGTAAAATTATGATTCCAAAAGCACAAACAACAAAGCAACAACAAAAAATAGTTAAATTTGATTTCATCAAAACTTTTGTGCAAGTGAAAATACAACCCACAGGATGAGAGAAAATATGGAACTTATATCAAGAATGTATAAAGAACGCTTACAACTTAATAATCAAAAGGCAAGTAACCCAACTTAAAAATAGGTAAATGATATGAATAGACTTTTCTCCAAAGAAGATATGCATACGGCCAATAAACACAAGAAATAACGCTCGACACCACTAGCCTTCAGGGAAATACAAATCAAAACCATAATACAACCATAATACACTTCATACCCACTAGGATGGCTTTAATCAAAAAAGTAGATCATAAGTGTTGATGGGCATGTGGAGAAATTAGAACCCCCATAATCTGCTGGTGGCAATGTAAAATGGTGCACCCCTTTAGGAAAATAAATACTTCCTTAAAAGGTTAAACAGAGTTACCATATGACCCAGCAATTCCACCCTAGTTACAAGACCTAACAGAATTAACAATATATATTCACATAAAATTTGTATGTGAATGTCCATCGCAGCATTATTTATAACAGTCAAAAAGTAGAAATAACTCAAGCGTCCATCATCTGATGAATGGATAAACAAAATGTGGTACAGTGTATCCATACAATGGGATATTATTATTTGAGAATGAAGTACTAAGACATGCCATGTCTCATTTATCATGACACAGATAAATCTTGAAATCATTATGCTAAATGAAAGAAGCCAGTCACAAAAGACCACATATTGTATGATTGTTTTTATAGGATATATCCAGAATAGGCAAATCTAGAAAAACAGGTAAGTAGATTACTGGTTGCCTAGGGCTGGGATAAGGGGAAAAAGAAGAGTAACTGCCAACTACTCAACTCGTCTACTGTAGCACAAAAACAGCCATAGACAATAAGTAAACAAAAGTGGCTGTGTTCCAATAATGCTTTATTTACAAAAGCAGGCTGCTGCTAGATTTTGTTCTGCAAGCCATAGTCTGATGACCCCGCTATAGACCAAAATGGTCTGTCATTATAGTTCACTTATCCCCAGTTTCTCACTAGAATTAATGAAGAGTGCTGGTTAACTGAAAGAGGATGTCATAATATATAATAAACCACAATATATTATTTACTTTAATATAAATTATGTTAAATATAATATAGCCAGAAACTGACGTATGTTAACATTAAAAAACCAGCTTGCAGTCCAATACCTGTATCTTACTTTGGGAATTATTGCTGAAGACTTTTTAGATTAAACGTTAGCCAGGGGAGCAAAACTGACCTCATTACATTTGGTAAAAGGAAGCAAAGAGTCCATCTTCTTGTATGATATTGTTTAGTTCCCTCGTGATAAAAGAGAGGCATGATGTCAGCAAGATGGCTGACCAGAGATGCCTGGCATTCATTTTCCACTGGCTCCCCATCCCGCCACAAGAAAGGACTAAGGCAATGAATAAACAGCTACAATTTGATAGGAGCATCAAAGGGAGAGTGCTAGAGTGCAGCAGGGGAGTGGAGACACACCTGTGGTGATTGCAAATCCAGGAGCACAGCATGGAGCCACTCAGCCTCTGCAACCCCTTCTCTTTTGCTAGGATTGGATCTGCCTGGAGTCCTGCAATTTCTTATTGCAGGGAAAAGGTACGCAGAAGATCCCCACCAGCCTGCATTGCTACTGCAAACACCCACACTCCTTGCAACAGGAGAATCCCATAGTCTCACAGTTTGAAGAGTTGCTGGGAATTCGTGGCTGCGTTGCCCCAAATTAGGAGTACAAAGTATGTACTCCTCACCCCCTCAATCCCATCCTGTGAGCCAAGCTGCTACAGTGTGACAGCATCTTGAAGCCACAGCCGCCTCT
This sequence comes from Papio anubis, assembly GCF_008728515.1. Taxonomy (NCBI): domain Eukaryota; kingdom Metazoa; phylum Chordata; class Mammalia; order Primates; family Cercopithecidae; genus Papio; species Papio anubis. The sequence goes on from NC_044985.1 coordinate 81,362,877, forward strand.
GAAGTGCTCCCTCTTCTAGGGGGCCAATAGCTATTGCATGTCTCCAGCACTGGGGTTCCATTTTCATTCCGCCAAGTCCGTAGCAGTGGCTGAACACAACCCCAGCAGCATGGAACCTGAGGCTTAAGATTGGCTGTGATTCTGGCTCTGTACAGTACGGAAACCACCTTCTGTTGCCCTCACCTCCAGCTAGAGGAACAATTTGGCTGACCTGCCCAGGGTGAACCCACTCTTTAGCTGGTCAAACTGCTGCACTCCCCTGAGCAGGAGAGGTCCTCAAGCCTGGTAGCAGCTGACATGCTGCCGAGATGGAAAGGTTACACACCTGCATACAGGGCTGAGAAACAGCCCAGAGGTGCCTCATGCCCTGCAGACAAGCCCCTGACCTATCCTGTGCATATAATTAGAGCCCAAGAAACAGCTCTGGGGACTGCCACTGGCAGAAACGTCCCCAGGGGAGTGGAGTGGCTGTGTGTCCATGCCTCAGGCCTAAGAATTGGCCTCGTGCCCACCCCTCTAGCAGACACATCCCCAGGACAGCTGAGCAGCCTTGAACCTGTGTCCAAGGCCTGAGAAGAAGCCCCACAGGCTGCTTCCAGTGGGCATGATCCCAGGCCGACCAATAGCCCTGTGCCTGCATTCTGGGCCTATGGAACAGCCCTAACAGAAACGTTTCCAGGCCAGGTGATCCACCTTGTGCCTATGTCCCAGACTGGAGAAATAGCCCTGTGGGCCACCCCCAGCAGACATGCCCCCTGGACCAGGTGAGCAGTTGTGTACCTGCATCCCGAGCTGGAGAAACAGTCCCTGACAAACATGTCTTTAGCCAACTGAGCAGCCATGCAGCTGTGTCCACGGCCTGAGAAACAGTCCCATGGGTTGTCCCCAGCAGATGCACCCCCAGGTCAGCCAAGGAGCCATGTGCCTGCATACCCAACCCGAGAAACAGCCCCACAGGCTGCCTTTGGTGGGCACTCCCCGAGGCTGGCTGAGAAACTGCATGCCTGTGCTCTCAGCCAGAGTAACAGCCCTGTGGCCCCAAGCCAAGCGAGCCAGACTTACCATGTTCATGTACACAGCCCTGACCTGAGGAATAGCCCAGCAAGCCCAAGCCCCACCACCATTATCACAGACTCTCTTGTCCTAGGTCACTGAGAAACTTGCAAATACAACTAGAGAGTATTACAGCTTAAGAGACTACACAGAGACTACCCTACTATGTCCACCTAGAACCAAGGCCAATGCACCCCCACTGAACCAACACCCCAAAATCCATTCACAGAAATAAGTCTTCCCCTATGAAACCTACTTCAAATTTGAAAAGGTGACTTTTGTACCAGATGTGTAGAAATCAATGTAGGGACACATCAACCATCAAGGAAACATGTTACCTCCAATAAAAATAGTAATTCTCTAGTAACAGACCCCAATCATAGGGAAATATTTGGATATATTTCATACTGCCAGAAAAAGAATTCAAAATAATAATTTTAAGGCAATTCAGTGAGATACAAGAGAACACAGACATACAATTCAACAAAATCAGGAAAACAACTCATAATTTGAATGAGAAATTTAACAAAGAGATAGATATCATAAAAAAACAACAGAAATCCTAGAGCTGAAGAATTCAACGAATGAAATAAAAATACAACTGAGATCTTCAACAATACACTAGACCAAGCAGAAGAAAGAATTTCTGAACTTGAAGACAGGTCTTTTGAAATAACACAGGCAGACAAAAAAAAAAAAAAAAAAAAAAAAAGAAGAATGAAGAAAACCTACAGGATTTATAAGACACCATGAAGAGGATAAATATTCATTCATATAATGGGCATTTAAGAAGGAAAAGAGAAGGGAAAATGTGAGGACAATACGTTTAATGAAATAATAGCAGAACATTTTCCAAGTCTTGGGAGAAGAGATGGATATCCAGGTCTGGGGAACTCAAAGAATCCTAGTAGATTCAATCTAACGGATCCTCTCAGAGGCACATTATAGTCAAATTGTTAAAAGTCAAAGAGAAAGAATTTTAAAAGCAGCAAGAAAAATGTGTCAAGTCACAATTAAAGGAATCCCCATTATACTAACAGTAGATTTCTTAGCAGAAATCTTACTGGGGAGAATGGATGATATATTTAGATACATTCAAAATACTGAAGGAAAAAAACCCTGCCAGCCAAGAATATTAGACCCAGTAAAGCTATCTTTTAGAAATGAAGGAGAAATACAGTCTTTTACACGGCCAGGTGTGGTGGCTCACACTTGTAATCCCAGTGCTTTGGGAGACTAAGGCAGGAAGATTACTTGAGCCCAGGAATTTGAGACCAGCCTGGGCAACATAGCAAGACCCTATCTCTTAAAAAAAATTAGCAGGCATGGCACATGCCTGTAGTCTCAGCTGTGTGGCAGGCTAAGGTGGGAGGGATTACTTGAGCTTACGAGTTTGATGCTGCAGTGAGCTATGATCATGCCACTACACTCCGTCTCTTAAAAAAACCAACTCTTTCATAGACAAGCAAAAACTAAGAGAATTTATCACCACTAGATTGGCCTTGCAAAAAAAATATTCAAGGGAGTCTTACATCAGGAAGTGAAAGGATGATAACAACCCTCATGAAACATGCAAAACTATAAAATTCACTGGGACAGTCATTACACAAAGGACAAAGAGAAGAAAAGAATCAAATCTTATAATTACAGAGAACCCAGCCACAAAAAATCACCAAAAAGAGAAGGAACAAGGAACAAAAGATATGCAAAATAACCAGAAAACAATAAATAAAATGACAGGATGTCCTCACCTGTCAATAACAGCCCTGAATTCAAATGGGTTAAATTCTCCATTTAAAAGATAGAGACTGGGTGAATAGATTAAAAAAAGAATGCTACCTAAAAGAAACTCACCTTACCTGTAAAGACACACCTAGGCTGAAAGTGAAGGGATAGAAAGACATGTTCTATGCAGATAGAAACCAAAGCAGGCAGGAATAGCTATACTTATATCAGACAAAACCAACTTCAAGTTAAAAGCTTTAAAAAGAGACAAAGAAGGACATTTATATAATAATAAAGGGATCAATTCCACAAGAGAATATAACAATGTAAATACATATGTACCCAACACAAAGCACCCAGATATATAAAGCAAGTCTTATTTGATCTAAAGAGAGAGGGAGAAACCCCAATAAAATAGTGGTTGGGGACTTCAACACCCCACTCTCAGCATTGGACAGATTATCTAGAAAGAAAATAAACAGGCTGGGCACAGTGGCTCAGGCCTGTAATCCCAGCACTTTGGGAGGCCAAGGTGGGCAGATCATGAGTTCAAGAGTTCAAGACCAGCCTGACCAACATGGTGAAACCCCATCTCTACTAAAAACACAAAAATTAGCCTGGCGTGGTGGCGTGCACCTGTAATCCCAGCTACTCAGGAGGCTGAGGCAGGAGAATTGCTTGAACCTGGGAGGCAGAGGTTGCAGTGATCCGAGATCATGCCATTGCACTCTAGCCTGGGTGACAAGAGTGAGACTCTTTCTCAAAACAAAACAAAAAACAAAAAACAAAAACAAAAACAAACCAAAAAAAAACCCAAAAACAAAGAAACATGGATTTAAACTGCACCATTGTCCGAACAGACCAAACAGCTATTTACAGAACATTTAACTGAATAGTTGCAGAATATACTTTCTTTTCATCAGCATATAAAACATTCTCCAGAATTACCATATTTTAGGAAACAAAACAAGTCTCAAAAAATTAAAAAAAACTGAAATTATATCAAGTATCTCATCTGACACAATAGAATAAAAGAAGACATCAATAAGAAGAAAAACATTCAAAACTATACAAATTCATGGAAATTAAGCAACATACTGCTGAATGACCAGTGGGTGAAGGAAGAAATTAAGAATGAAAACAGAAACACAACATACTGAAACCTATGGGACACAACAGTAGCAGTATTAAGAGGCAAATTTATAGCAATGAATGCTTACATCAAAAAATTAGAAATATTTCAAATAAACACCCTTACAATGTACCTCTAAGAATTATAAGAGCAAGAACAAGCTAAACCCAAAATTAGTAGAAGAAAAGAAATAATAATAATTAGGGCAGAAATAAACAATGTTGAGACTACATAACAATACAAAAGATTAACAAAACAAAAGGTTGACTTTTTAAAAAGATAAAATCGACAAACCATTAGTTAGTCCAAGAAAAAAAAAGAAAGTAGATCCAAATAAATAAAATCAGCAATGAAAAAGACATCACAATGGATACCATAAATACAAAGGATCAGTAGAGACTATTATGAACAACTATATGCCAATAAATTAGAAAACCTAGAAGAAACAGATAAATTCCTGAACATACACAATCTGCCAAGACTAAACCAAGATTGAAGAAATCGAAAACCTTAAGAAACAAGGCCAAGCGCAGTGGCTCATGCCTGTAATCCCAGCACTTTGGGAGGCCAAGGCGGGTCGATCACGAGGTCAGGAGATTGAGACCATCCTGGTTAACACGGTGAAACCCCGTCTCTACTAAAAAAAATAAAAAATTAGCTGGGCGAGGTGGCGGGCGCCTGTAGTCCCAGCTACTCGGGAGGCTGAGGCAGGAAAATGGCGTGAACCTGGCAGGCCGAGCTTGCAGTGAGCCGAGATTGCGCCACTTGCACTCCAGCCTGGGCGACAGAGCGAGACTCCGTCTTTAAAAAAAAAAAAAAAGAAAAGAAAATGAAAAGAAAACCTGAAGAAAATAAGTAACAAGATTGAATCAGTAATTAAAACGCCTTCCAACAAAGAAAAGTCCAGAACTACATGGCTGAATTCTACCAAACCTTTAGGTAAGAATACAGGTCTTCCCAAACTATTCCAAAAAATCGAAGCAGAGGGAATTCTCCCTAATTCATCCCATTAGTTTGAATACATTAAACTAAAAAGTTCCTGCACAGTGAAGAAAACAATCAACAGAGTGAAGACACAGCCTGTTGAATGGTAGAAAACATCTGTAAACTACCTATCTGACACAGAATTAATATTCAAATATACAAGGATAAACAAAATAAACAACAGCAAAATAAACAAAAAATAAACTGATTAAAAATGGGAAAATGATCTGAATAGACATTTCTCAAAAGAAGACAAAGAAATGGCTAACAAATATTTGAAAAAATGATCAACATCACTAATTATCAGGAAACTGTAAGTCAAAACCACAATGAGGTATTATCTACCCCAGTTAGGATGGTTATTGTCAAAAAGAGAAAATAACAAAGGCTGGTGAGGATGTAGAGAAAAGGAAACTCTTCTACATTGTTAGTAGGAATGCAAACTAGTATAACCACTGTGGAGAACAGTATGGAGGTCCCTGAAAAAACTACAAGTAGAACTACCATATGCTCTGGTAATCCCACTATGCGGAATTTATTTGGAGAAAAGGAAATCATTGATTCAGAGAGACATCTGCACGCCCATGTTTATTACAGCATTATTCACAATAGCCAAAATATGAAATCAACCTAGGTGTCCAACAACAGATGAATAAAGAAAATGTGGTATATATATACATGACGGAATACTATTTGGCTATAAAAAAGAATAAAATCCTATCATTCATGGCAGCATGGATGGAACTGGAGGTAATTATGTTAAATGAAATAAGCCAGGAACAGAAAGTTAAACAACACATGTTCTCATGCATATGTGGAAGCCAAAAAACACTGATCTCAAAAATCTGTCACCTGCACAGATATTTTTGAAATAAAAAAGTTTTATTTTCCCCCTCTTTCTTGTAATAAGTGATAAAATTCCAAGTCTTTTCAACTGCCTTTCAAACAATGTTTACAAGAGAGTAGCTTATCCTCTGCTGGTCTACACTGGTTGCCCAATTCAACTTGTATTCCTGTTTTTGTATATGCAGCATTTAGACTTACATATGGCAAGAAGGCTTTTTTTTTTTTTTTAAAGGAAACAAACTCGCAAATCATGAAGTGATGTAAAAGTTGCATATGCCTCCAAAGCTCTGAATTCAGGTCCCATTGCTGTCAAAAAGAAATGAATGTAACTCCTACCCTAATCTCTTTTTTATATGATAAAAGTGCCTTAGCATGAGTTGCAACTGTCATCACTACAGTAAGCCGGTTTACAGATGTTTTCCACTGAGCGTCACAATAAAGAGTACCATGTGCTACAAAAAATAAATAAATAAAAATAAATTGATCTCATAGAAGTAAAAAGAATACCGGTGGCTGAGAAGGATAGAGGGAAAGGAGGAATAGGGAGAGATTTGTGAAAGGATACAAAATTACAGCTACCTCAGGAATGGAAAACCAAACATCCTATGTTCTCACTCATAAGTGGGAGCTAAGCTATGAGGATGAGAAGGCATAGGAATGATACAATGGACTTTGAGGACTTAGGGAGAAGGGGCGGGAAGGGGGTAAGGGATAAAAGACTACAAATTGTGTTCAGTGTATACTGCTCGGGTGATGGGTGCATCAAAAATCTCACAAATCACCATTAAAGAACTTACTCATGTAACCAAATACTATCTCTTCCCCACAAACCTGTGGAAATAAAAATAAAAAAAAATAAACAAAAAATCCCAAACACCCCTAAAATTACAGCTAGATGGGAGGAATAAGTTCTAATGTTCTATACCACTATAGGATGACTATAGTTAACAATAATACATAGTTTCAAATAGCTAGAAGGAGGCTATTGAATGCTCCCAACACAAATAAATGATTCATGTTTGAGATGATGGATATGCTAATTACTCTGATTTGATCACCATATTATATGTATCAAAACATCACCACATACCCCATGAATAGGTATAATTATCATTTGTCAATGAAAAAAATTTTAAAAAGAAAAAAACACTACCAAGGATTAACTCTTTTTTATTTTTTATTTTCTAACTAATCATTTATTTTATTTATTTTTAAAACTTTTATTTTAGGTTCAGGGATACATGTGAAGGTTTGTTACATAGGTAAACTCATGTCACAGGAGTTTGTTGCACAAATTATTTCATAGCCCAGTACCCAATAGTTATCTTTTCTGCTCTTCTCCCTCCTCCCAACCTCCACCCTCAAGTAGACCACAGTGTCTACTGTTCCCTTCTTTGTGTTCATGAGTTCTCATCATTTAGCTCACACTTCTAAGTGAGAACATGTGGTATTTGGTTTTCTGTTCCTGTGTCAGTTTGCTAAGGATAATAGCCTCCAGCTCCATCCACGTCCCTGCAAAAGATATGATCTCATTGTTTTTTATGGCTGCAAAATATTCCTTGGTGTATATGCACCACATTTTCTTTATCTATCTGTCATTGATAGGCATTCCATGTCTTTGCTGTTGTGAATACTGCTGCAATGAACATTCGCATGCATGTGTCTTTATGGTAGAATGATTTATATTCCTCTGGCTATATACCCAGTAATGGGTCTAATGGTAGTTCTGCTTTTAGTTCTTTGAGAAATCTCCATACTGCTTTCCACAATGGTTGAACTAATTTACACTCCAACCAATGGTGTATAAGTGTTCCTGTTCTCTGTAACCTCGCCAGCATCTGCTATTTTTGACTTTTTAGTAATAGCCATTCTGACTGGTGTGAGATGGTATATCATTGTGGTTTTGATTCACATTTCTCTAATGAAGTATCTCTTTGTAATTAGTAAAGTAGTTGCATGAGAGAAATAAATGAAAGTTAGCTAAGAAAGGACTGAAAGTTTCAGAGAGAATTTTAACTGTAATTTATGTTTACCTGGTAGTGATATGCAGGTTGCTGATAAATGGGCTGAGCTACCATCACAGGGGAGCTACATACAGAACGTGACTATAAGAGGATGGAAAAAGAAAAATTAGGCAGAAGCCTTTAAAATAGCTCACAATAAAATTTATCTCAAATTATTACCTAAACCCAGTCAACTTCTGGTTTATGATTAGAAATGTTATTTTTCTACCCCTTATTGATATTATTATCGACTCTACTAAGTCTATTTATTAAAATCATCACAACATTTCTACTTCCACGTGGTTTCATTTCCATAGTAATGCTAAAACAACCACCAGAAAAGTTGCTTTTGGTCTGAAATGTACCACCTCCAAAGATTATGAAAATATAGTTCTAAGAGAATACTTAGAGGAAAATGACAGCAAGACTTAGTGTGACGCTGCCTGTTTCCATTGTGAGGACCAGCAGGAAACAGTTAATGTTTATAATAGTATTTACAACTGAATGAATAGCCATATCTAATTTTCCCACTAGTTACAAATAATCCATGTTCTATTCCTTTGTTATACCTATAATTAAAGCAAAGATATTTTATTTTTATTTTAGTAATTTGACATTTAAATGAGTTAATAGTTTGACAAACTTATAAGCGAAAAATCCGTGTGTAAAAAAAAGTAGAGGTAACACTTGATTATTCAAAGTGAAAGAGTAAGCCCCAAAACAGATTACTTAAAACCAGATTGTCAATAAAACAGGCAAGTTATATTGCCAGATAGTAAAACTGGCTCTAATATAGCAATTAAAATTCAATGTATGTTGTGGGATCTAACTTATATTGTTTTGTTTTAATGTTTGCACCCCCAAAACTGAGGAAAAGTATCATAGTTTTGTACAATTCACAGACTATGGTATGCTAATAAAACTGTATCATAGATTAACATTAGAAAATAATAATGTAATTCACTATATTCATAGATTAAAGGAGGAAAAAATGGTAATTTCAACAGAGACAGAAAATGCGTTTGTTAAAATTCCATACCTTTTTATGATTAAAAACTCTTAGCAAACATAGTAGAAAATAGCTTCCTTAATTGATTTAGGGCAGTAATTCTCAACCATGAGTGATTTTGTCCTCTAGGGAACATCCGGCAATGTTGGGAAGACATTTTTGATTGTCATAACTATGGGGAACCTAGGGATACTTCTAAACATCCTACAGTGCACAGGACAGTCCTTCATAACAAAGAAATCATCTGGCTCAAAATGTCAACAGTGCTAAGATTGAGAAAGTCTGGTTAAGAGTATCTTCCCACTTACAAAATATGCGCGCGTGTGTGTGTCTATATGCATATGTATATACGTGCATATATACATGCGTATGTATATGCGTGCATATATACATGCATATGTATATACGTGCATACATGTAAAGCTTAATAGTGAATCACTGAATTTGCTCCTTTTCAAGAACAAGGTCATGATGTATTCACTACATCAATACTGTAGCAGAGACACTGTCAGTGCAAAAACTCCAGGAAAAAAAGAAGTGAAAGAAATAGAAGTATACTGAATCATAAATAATTGTGTAAATGAGAGTTTGGCAGGGTTACTGATAGAATATCAATATTGAAAAATCAAGAGCATTACTATACACCAGCTCCAATCTTCTAGGAAATGTTATTTAAAAAACAGCATTCATCAAAGCGACAAAACTATAGTCTACTAAGAATAAGTTCAACAAAAGATGTGTCAAGTTTTTTTACGGAGAAGGAAGACTTTTTTATGGATAGAAGTAAAATAAGACAAATAAATGGAGAGATGTATCATGCTCATGGATGGGAAGATTCAGTATTTTAAAATACTGAAATGTCCCAAGTTATTCACACTATTTAATGCAATTCTAGTAGAAAAACAAGGGTTTTTCACTGAACTAAACAAGCTGAATTACAAAATGTATACCTATTAACACAAAGACATAAGGATAGATGAGAGACTCCTGAAGAAGAACAATGTACTTTAAGATTTCAAGATTCATTATAAAGTCAAAATAATTAGAACTAGGCAAGGTGAACAAATACACCAATGGAACAAAATAGCAGAAAAAAGACCCACACACACGGAAACTTAGTATTTGGCAGAAGATTAATTTCAAAATAGTAGGAAATAGATGGATTAGTCAATACATAAATTCAAGATTTGAGATCCAGAAGTAAAAAGTGGCAATACTATAGCTTTAAAAATAAAAAAATAGAACATATTCTTGTAGTTAAAAAAAACCAAAAACTAAAAAAGATGAAAAAATCTTGTGCCAGTTTTCAAAGGGAATGTGTCCATATTTTGCCCATCCAGTATGATACTGGCTGTGGGTTTGTCATAAATAGCTCTTATTATTTTGAGATACATTCCATCAATACCTAGTTTATTGACAGTTTTTAGCACGAAGGGCTGTTGAATTTTGTCGAAGGCCTTTTCTGCTTCTACTGAGATTAATCATGTGGGGTTTGTCGTTGGTTCTGTTTATGTGATGGATTATGTTTATTGATTTGCGTATGTTGAACCAGCCTTGCATCCCAGGGATGAAACCGACTTGATCGTGGTGGATAAGCTTTTTGATGTGCTGCTGGGTTCAGTTTGCCAGTATTTTATTGAGGATTTTTGCACTGATGTTTATCAGGGATATTGGTCTAAAATTCTCTTTTTTTGTTGTGTCTCTGCCAGGCTTTGGTATCAGGATGATGCTGGCCTCATAAAATCAGTTAGGGAGCATTCCCTCTTTATCTATTGATTGAACTAGCTTCAGAAGGAATGGTACCAACTCCTCTTTTACCTCTGGTAGAATTCGGCTGTGAATCCGTCTGGTCCTGGACTTTTTTTGGTTGGTAGGCTATTAATTATTGCCTCAATTTCAGATCTTGTTATTGGTCTATTCAGAGATTCAACTTCTTCCTGGTTTAGTCTTGGGAGGGTGTATGTGTCCAGGAATTTATCCATTTCTTCTAGATTTTCTAGTTTTTTTGCGTAGAGCCCTCTCTCACCACTCTTGTTCAACATAGTATTGGAAGTTCTGGCCACAGCAATCAGGCAAGAAAAGAACTAAAGGGTATTCAATGAGGAAAAGAGGAAGTCAAGTTGTCCCTGTTTGCAGATGACATGATCGTATATTTAGAAAACTCCATCGTCTCAGCCCAAAATCTCCTTAAGCTGATAAGCAACTTCAGCAAAGTCTCAGGATACAAAATCAATGTGCAAAAATCACAAGCATTCCTATACACCAATAACACAAACAGAGAGCCAAATCGTGAGTGAACTCCCATTCACAATTGCTACAAAGAGAATAAACTACCTAGGAATCCAACTTACAAGGGATTTGAAGGACCTCTTCAAGGAGAACTACACATCACTGCTCAAGGAAATATGAGAGGACACAAACAAATGGAAGAACATTCCATGCTCATGGATAGGAAGAATCAATATTGTGAAAATGGCCACACTGCCCAAAGTAATTTATAGATTCAATGCCAACCCCATCAAGCTCCTAAAGACTTTCTTCACAGAATTGGAGAAAACTACTTTAAAGTTCATATGGAACCAAAAAAGAGCCTGCATTGCCAAGACAATCCTAAGTGAAAAGAACAAAGCTGGAGGCATCACGCTACCTGACTTCAAACTATACTACAAGGCTACAGTAACCAAAACAGCATGGTACTGGTGCCAAAACAGAGATATAGACCAATGGAACAGAACAGAGGCCTCAGAAATAACACCATACATCTACAACCATCTGCTCTTTGACAAACCTGACAAAAACAAGCAATGAGAAAAGGATTCCCTATTTAATAAATGGTGCTGGGAAAACTGGCTAGCCATGTGTAGAAAGCTGAAACTGGATCCCTTCCTTACACCTTACACAAAAATTAATTCAAGATGGATTAAAGACTTAAATGTTAGACCTAAAACCATAAAAACCCTAGAAGAAAACCTAGGCAATACCATTCAGGACATAGGCATAGGCAAGGACTTCATAACTAAAACACGAAAGCAATGGCAACAAAAGCCAAAATTGACAAATGGGATATAATTACACTAAAGAACTTCTGCACAGCAAAAAAAACTGCCATCAGAATGAACAGGCAACCTACAGAATGGGAGAAAATTTTTGCAGTCTACCCATCTGACAAAGGGCTAATATCTAGATTCTACAAATTTACAAGAAAAAAGAAAAGAAAAAAAGAAAGAAAAACTCAAACAAATTTACAAGAAAAAAACAAACGATCCCATCAAAAAGTGGGCAAAGAACATGAACAGACACTTCTCAAAAGAAGACATTTATGCAGCCAACAGACACATGAAAAAATACTCATCACCACTGGTCATCAGAAAATGCAAATCAAAACCACAATGAGATACCCTCATGCCCGTTAGGATGACGATCATTAAAAAGTCAGGAAACAATAGATGCTGGAGAGGATGTGGAGAAATAGGAATGCTTTTACACTGTTGGTGGGAGTGTAAACTAGTTCAACCATTGTGGAAGACAGTGTGGCGATTCCTCAAGGATCTAGAACTAGAAATACCATTTGACTCAGCAATCCCATTACTGCATATATACCCAAAGAATTATAAATCATGCTACTATAAAGACACATGCACATATACGTTTATTGTGGCACTATTCACAATAGCAAAGACTTGGAACCAGCCCAAATGTCCATCAGTGATAGACTGGATTAAGAAAATGTGGCACATATACACCATGGAATACTATACAGTCATAAAAAAGGATGAATTCATATCCTTTGCAGGGACATGGATGAAGCTGGAAACTATCATTCTCAGCAAACTATCACAAAGACAGAAAACCAAACACCGCATGTTCTCACTCATAGGTGGGAACTGAACAATGAAAACACTTGGACACAGGGTGGGGAACATCACACCCCAGGGCCTGTTGGGGGGGTGGGAGGCTGGGGGAGGGATAGCATTAGGAGAAATACCTAATGTAAATGATGAGTTTTTGCAGCAAATGTATACCTATGTATCAGACCTGCACGTTGTACACATATACTCTAGAACTTAAAGTATAAGAAAAAATAAAAAATAAAAAAAGAAGAAAAAATTCTTGTAAAAAAAGACCAAAAAAATCGTAAAATTTTCATGAGAAAAAAATCAAAAAGAGTTAATGAACAAGCCACAAATTGGAAGAAGATATTGGCAACCCACAAAATTCATGTAACGAACTCAAGATAAAAACAAATCACCCCAACAGAAAAATGGACAATGGATATGAACAGGGAGTTCACAGAAGAAAGTAGAATGGCCAATAAATACATGAAAATATGTTCAATATTACTACAAGTTAGGCAAATAAAAGTAAAACAAAATACTACTGCATAAAATAATATTGACATAAATTTAAAAATCTGGTAATTTTAAGGGTTGGCAGATTATGGAAAAATGGGGCTGTCATAAACTGTTGGCTAGAATGTACACTTTCAAAAGCTCTTTGGCAACATCTAGTCAAAGATATGCATATTTCATGAATGTGAAATTCTATGTATATATCCTAGCCTAGGCCAAGGTACATTAGGGAAGTACAAAAATTTTCCAGTAATAAATACATGGGCATGAATAACTTTAAGAGTATGAATTTTCATATTCTAAACTTCATATGTACTGCTTTCTGATGTGATCTGCCTGTGACTGTGTCTGTGTAATATGTATTCTTCTTTTAAAAGCTCTCCTTTCACCATCACCTTTTTCCTTCCCTAAAGAAAGGTATATTTCTCACTCCTTCCGGATCTTGCTATAATGCTTTGTTCAGGAATGTAAATACCAACAGGGCATCAAACAGATATACAACTCAAGAGGGCAATGCCCTGAGAAATGAGAGAAGGCAAAGTAGAAAGAGCTTGCATAAGAAGTATTAAAGGGGAGATGATACTTATTTCATCTAGGGAACAAACTTAAATTAGCCGATGGTCACATGGATACATATTAAATCATTTATTTGAGTTTAAAAATAAAGTCGGAATTTTCTAAAAGCAAGTTTTATTCAGTAGTTTTATTTGGTTGACCGGCTTTGTTAACTGAGTTATAGAGCAGACACTTTCCACTATTAAGTAAGCTAAATCTACAGATACAAAGTTTTGATGAAAATATATAAACCTACAATATACAATATTCCTAAACTATTTAAACTTATAATAAACTTCAGATATCAACTTAAAAATGAGTAACTGTTTTCATAATATTTCAAAAAAATTCAGAGATAATTTATATAATAAGTAAAACCTTAGAAAACCACTGCCCCACCCAGAAAAACCCTCACATAATACATACAAGATCTGGGTATTCAATGTAACCTTGTTTGTAGAAAAAACTTAAAATGTCCATCAATAGAGGAATATAAAAAATTGTAATACACTCATACAATGAAATATTATAAAATATTAAAATAGGTGAACTACATATACAAGGATCAATGTGATATAATCTAAAAAGAGACAAACATGGTTTGATCTCAAAAATATAATGCTGAGTGTAAAAACTAGATTATTTATACAGTGTTTAAAAACCACTAAAACAATACTAGATGTCATTTATGAATACATATATTTGTAGTAAAAATATATGAAATGAATAGGAAAGATATTCTGCTTACTTCTGAACAGGAAAGAAGGTAAGGAAGTAGGGGTAAGGAGAACTGACCCGAAGCTGTCTTACTTTACTCCCCATTTTAAGAACTTAAGTAAATGTTGCAAAATGTTGATGTCTATTAAATTTAGTTGACGTGTGTTATTATTTGTAATTATCTGTGGTTGAAATATTTCAGAAATAAAACAAACATTAAAAAAATCGATAAGTAATAGGTAGAAATCCTTTTTAAATGAAATTACTTACAGGCCAAGGTGGTGGGACAGAAGTTACCTCTGGAGTATGAAAATAAGCAACACCATTATGATAAGTATAAGGATATCCAGTTGAAGTTGTTAGATACATTGTTCCAGCTGCTGGCATTATACTAGAACCTAAAGCAAAGATTAAATAATAATAATTAAAACGTTCAATTTAACTGTTAAAAATGTAGTTTCTAAACACTTCAGAAAAATATTTATCTTAATATACCTATGTAGCTATGGTAAAAATGGAATGTCACAGGTATTTAAAACAACTTCCTTATGTCAAAGTATCTTTGAAGCATGTATTTTTAAACTCAATACCTTAAAGCTTTTAGTTTAAGATGATTAAAAGAAAAGATAAACAATGCTAATAAGAAATACTAAATATGTATCAATTCAGATTCCAACACCAGTATGCTACACAGAGCTTAACAATTTAGATTATCATCAGCAAAGTAATTATTTGTACAAATATAAATTATGTATAATTACTTTAAGACTATATACACTATAGTAAAGTTCCTAAGGTCTTGGCTAGACCTTTTATTTCTGAAAGTTCAAAGATGATGGAGGCAGTAGAGTTGGAGAAGATTCTACTTTCCTGAAGACATTTTGGTTCCACCCTACTAATTCTTTGGATATCCTATCAGCAAACATTCATTCATGCTATGGCTCTCTTTTCTCTCTCTTTTCTATGATCTATTCTCTATCTAGTCTCCCTTTGCTACAACTGCTGCTGTTGCAAACATGACCTCAAGTCTTCATGTGGCTAGTCTGGGGTCCCCATCTCGTTTCCCAGGCCAAGTTATATAAACCCCCACCACAAACCAAAAAACAATAAATAATATACATATTTTTTTTTTGTCATGGAGGAGACTTTAAAAGTTAAATTAGCCAAATTAGATTAGGGTCTTAACCAGCAAGGTTATATAAATTAGTGAAACTGACAATTCTTTTTCCACCTGTACCAGTGCTTCTCAAAGTTTCACATAAATTAGAATCACCTAAATTTTTTATTAAAATGCAAATTCCAGGGACTTATCTTCAGAGATTCTGAGTCAGTAAATCTGGGACAGGGTCTAAGAGTTTGCATTTTGACAGCTTCCAATGAACTGATACTGTCTGCAAACCACACTTCAAATAGCACGGGCCTATCACTTTAAGTAATACTATTGCTCCTCAGCTTTTATATTTTCACTGCATTTGATCTAGTATTGTTATTATTTATTTTAATGGTTCTTAATTAGATCTTTTTGAGAATCTGATGAAAACCAGGGACCTTGTCCTCAGATATATATACAGTCAAACACAATTTTACACGCAATTCTGGAGGTCCATGGATTCCCCCCAAAAGTTATTCAACTATTATTCAAAGATAATGATAATGGTTCATTATTCAATAATGGTTTATTATTCAAAGAACATGAACCATGCTTTACCTGCTAAATAAATAAATTTTCAGTGCATACTATCTCAAGGCATTGAACTGGGCCCTAGTGATACAGCAAAAAATAAAAAAATTAGACATGAGATGGTCTGTATCCTCAAAGAAGTTAGGTCTGGTAGGGAAGATAGTAATTAGTTGATTACACAATTAATTAATTAAATACAATTTTGATAAATACATGAGGCAGTATAGGGTATGATACTGAACATTTCAATTATTATATATATATAAAAAACATATAAAAATCTCTATATATACACATATGTGGAACATTTGTGATGAAATGATCTTTCAGCTAAGCGCTAAAGAATGAATTGGATGGCAAAGAACATTCTAGGTAAAGAAAACAGTATATTAGATTCTGAGAACAGGAGTATAGTATGTTCTGGAACTGAAAGAAGGCTAGATGGCTAAAGCATGGAAAGAAAAGGGAAGAATATCTCAAAATAAGCTGAGTATAAGACAATAAGAGGTGCACTTTTGAAAGATCACTCCGGCTTCCTTGTGAATGATGGATTGGAAGGGAGAAAGATTGGATTCACAGAGACCACTTAGGATGATTTTCCAGGAATTAAGGTAAACAAAGTGGTTAGCTGGGACTCGGGTGTTGGCAATGGAGATGGAAAGAAATGACAGACCTAAGAAAAAACTAAGATAAGAATCCCTTATTTGTAAATGTACTTTTAATACCTATTTTTCTTTGCAGAAAAGTCAAAAGAACTTTGGAATCAAACAGTCCTGCATTTGAAGGCTAATGCCACCACTCACCATTAGGCTATTTAACCCCATACTTCTCAAAGTTGGATAAGGGATGGATGGTATACCAGGAGATATGAAAAAGCAGAGGCTGAACATAGTAATCTTCCTACAGAATCAGTTTTATTCAATTGTTTTTGGGAAACATTTTTATATTCAAATAAACAATATGATATTATGGAACAGAATGCAAATTATACATGATGTTTTTACATAAATCGTGAGACTTAAGAAAATTTGCAATTCCAATATACTGCAGTGGGTTAGGAACCACAACATGCCAAGATTAACTCTCCTCTACGAGTATTTCAGCAGAAACATTTTTTTTTTTTTTTGAGACGGAGTCTCGCGCTGTGTCACCCAGGCTGGAGTGCAGTGGCGCGTTCTCGGCTCACTGCAAGCTCCGCCTCCCAGGTTCAGGCCATTCTCCTGCCTCAGCCTCCGAGGAGCTGGGACTACAGGCGCCCGCCACCACGCCCGGCTAGTTTTTTTGTATTTTTAGTAGAGACGGGGTTTCACCATGTTAGCCAGGATGGTCTCGATCTCCTGACCTCGTGATCCGCCCGCCTCGGCCTCCCAAAGTGCTGGGATTACAGGCTTGAGCCACCGCGCCCGGCCGAGTCCAGGAGTTCAAGACCAACCTGGGCAACATCGTGAGACCCTGTCTCAAAAATTTTTTTTTTTTTGAGACAGAGTCTTGTTTTGTCGCGCACACTGGAGTACAATGGCACAATCTTGGCTCACTGCAACTTCTGCCTCCTGGGTTCAAGTGATTCTCCTGCCTCAGCCCCC